>NW_008345290.1:3084817-3088843 GCF_000622305.1 Nannospalax galili
CTGGCGCACGCATCTCTTGCCATTTTTACTTTTAAAGGTAAAGTTTGTAGTGTTCTCTTTCAACTTTTAAGTTTGAGGGGGTTTTTTTGGTCTTTTTTTTTTTTTTTTTTTTTTTTTTTTTTTTTTTGAGATAGGGTCTCCCTGTAGCCCCAGCTGTCCTGGAACTCACTATGTAGACCAGGCTGGCCTTGAACTCAGAGCCACCCCCCCGCCTCTGCCTCCCAAGTATAATTTTTAAAAAACAAATATTTTTGCCTGGTGTGGTAGCACATGCCTTTAATGCCAGCACTTGGGAGTCAGAGGCAGGTGGATCTCTGAGTTCCAGGACAGCCTGGTCTACACAGTGAGTTCCAGGCCAGCTGGGATTACACGGAGACCCTGTCTCAAAAGAAGACCAAAAAAATATTTTATTTTTATTTTATATATATGAGCATATTGCCTGCATGTATGTAGGTACACCCATGTTATACAATGCAAGCAGAGGTCAGATGAGGGTATCAAATACCCTGGAACTGGTGTTAAGAGTTGTTAGCTGCCATGTGGATGCTAGGATCTGAACCTGGGTCCTCTGTAAGAACAGCCAGTGCTCTTAACCACTGAGCCATCTCTCCAGTCCCAGTTTTTTAAATTTCTTAAATTTACTGGGGCTGGAGAGATGACTCAGTGGTTAAGAATGCTGACTGCTCTGACAGTCTAGCAAAAAATTGCTAGGTTCAATTCCCAGCACCCACATGGTGGCTAACAACCGTCCATAACGTCAGTTCCAGAGGAATCAACACTCTTTTCTGACCTTGGGCGTTGCACGTTGGTGCACTTACATACATGCAGGCAATACACTCATATACATAAAAAATTAATTTAAATAAATAAAATTATACTTAACCCAAATTTGAAGTTACAATATAACGCACATACCTTTTTGGTTTATTTCTGTATGTACACAAATTGTGTTTGTGTTATGTGGCTTTTGTGAGGTTTTTGTTTGTTATTAAAATAGTTGTGTGTGAGCACAAGAGCACAAGCAAGCACAGTAGCGTGCACATGCAGGTAGAACAACATCGTGGAGTCTGTTCTCTCCTTCCACCTTTATGTGGATTCCAGGCTCTGAGCTCAAGTCACCAGGCTTGTGCTGCAAGCACTTTTATCCGGTGAACCATCTCGCCAGCCTTTTTTTTGTTGTTTTTTTAATATGGAATCTAGTATAGCCCAGGTAGCTTTAGACTCACTATGTGGCCAAAAATGGCCTTGAACTCCTGATTCTCCCAAATGCTGGGATTACAGGCCAGTCCTGGCTTGGGTTTTGTGTGGGGCTGGGTTTTGTTTTTTCAGCACTAGAGATTGAGTGCACAGCCTTGTCGCCCAGCCTTCACACCAGGTTTTGTTTGTACTGTGTGATACTACTTCACCTGTGACATATAATATATAATAGTTTAAATCAGTCTCTTCAGTCAACCCCCAAACATCTTTTATTGATATTTTATTAGAGCCAGGATACAGTAAAGGTATGAGTATATCTTATAAAAACCAGAGCTTTTTAGCTGGGCGTGGTGGCGCACACCTTTAATCCCAGCACTCAGGAGGCAGAGGCAGGGGAATCTCTCTGAGTTCAAGGCCTGCCTGGTCTACATAGTGAGTTCCAGGACAGCTGGGGCTACAGGGAGACCCTGTCTCAAAAAAACCAAAAAAAAAAAAAAACCCCAAAAAACAAAAAACAAAAAAACCCCAGAGCTTTTTAGCATCTTGTAATCTCCAGTCCTCCACTGCCACCTCCAAACCCCACCTTCCAGGAAAACCATAGCATAGCTCACGTTCCAGGCTTGTCAGATTATTTCCTCCAAGGTAGAGTCAGGACAAGCCCTTTGGGCAACAATACTTGGAAGTAAAGTTGTACCTTATATTACATCAGGAGACATCTGGAATTATTCCTCTACTAATGCTAAATGTGACTGCTTTCTTTGTGTGTGTGTGTGTGTGTGTGTGTGTGTGTGTGTACATATACAGGTCTCAATTTGTAGTTGTAGTCGTGTGTTCTAGTTTCTTTTCAATTGCTGTGACAAAACTGACCAATACCAACTTGGGGAAGAAAGGGTTTATTTGGCTTACAAGTACAGTCCATCATCAAGGGAAGGCAAGAACTCAGGGCAGGAACCTGGAGCACAGACCATGGAGGAGTGCTTCTTACTGGCTTGCTCCCCTGGCCTGTGCTCAAGCTGCTTTCACCTGCTCAGGGGTGGCACCACTCACAGTGGTCTGGGCCCTCCCACATCACTCATCAGTCAACAAAATGCCCCACAGACATGGTCCCAGGCCAGTTCAATAGAGGTAGTTCCCCAATTGAAGCCCCCTCTACCCAGGTTGTCAAGTTGACAACCAAAGCTATCCAGCACAATTGACCCCTTGTCAAGTTGATACATAATCATTTTAAACCCTAATGCTTCCATTTCTTATCCTCAAGATCTCATTAATATTACAATATAAAACAGTATAACTTTAAAAGTCCCACAGTCCTTAAAAAAAATCCAAACACCTTAACAGTTCAAAGTCTCTTAAAAGTTTTTTTTAACCGTGGGCTCCTGTAAAATCCAAAACAAATTAAATACTGTCTTATTTCAAAGGGAAGAATTGGGCACACCTAAGCAAAACCTAAGTCCAGCAAAGTAGCTCAAGGCTGAACCTCTGGGATTCACTCACAATCTTGTGGGCTCCAGAGGGTTTTGGCAGCTCCACTTCTCTGACTGCCATTCACAGCACACTCAGCTCGTCTCACAGGCCCAGGACGGCTCCATTCCATATCTGCTGCTACCCTTGGTGGTCAGCCCATGGTCCTGGCATAACCAAAACGCTGGGGACTCCATTGAAACTAAGGCTACACCTTTATCAGTGGGCTCTTCTGGCCTCTCTGGGTGCAAACCCTCAGATTCCGTGACCCCTTCAATCCTGGAGGTCTTCCCTACAACTGAGGCTGCACTTTCACCTATCGTGGCATCTCAAGGTGTCAGGCCTCAGCTGCTCACTGTGACCCCTTCATGCTTTCAACACCAGAACCATGCAGGAGACTTTTATACCAATTCCTGCTTCCAGCTTGAGATGGAGGCTCAGAGTCCCTCTGGACCACAGCTTCTGTGTGCTCACCCTGAGGAAATACCTCCCAGAAGATTTTGCCACAGCTGATTTTTCAGCCCCAGTTAACCAGCATCAATTGTCCCAGTAAAGCAAAGGCTTCACTTCAGTGGTTTTGGTCTCTCTCTCTCTCTCTTTTTTTTAACTTTTATGAAAACTTTATTGAGAATTTCATACATGCATATAAGGTGTTTTGATCAAATCCATGCCCACCCCCTCCCGTCCAACTCCTCCCATTTCTTCCCATCACTTTTTTTTCTTTTTTTTTCTTTCTCTATTTATTTTTATGGGGCTTTTGGGAACTCTAACAGTACCCCCTCCAAAGAGATAACCCTAAAATCTTTTAAGAATTAGGTACGAGCTCCCAAATACTTTTGACATTTTTTGGCCTTTGGAATAGAGTATGTTGCTAACAGTCCAAAGGACATTTTGACTTTTAGCCAAGAAGCTGGCTACTTTTCTTTGAAATCTTTTTACCTTAATGGCCTAGCCAGTTCCTACCTCCTATTCTTATCATGCCATGCTCTGAAGGGGTTACCCAAATTGCCAATAGGGAATAGGGACACAGACCACTCTGGCTTCTTCCATGCTGAACAGGGACACAGGGTGAGACAATTGGAGTACCCCTTCAGTGGGTCTATCTAAAAGACTCCCAAATTGCATAATTCTTATCTCTAAGGGAAACAGAAAGTCCTTGAATCGTGACTAGGAGATGTGAAGGAGAAGTAAAGGCAAGAGTAATTAGCATTACAAGTTCTAGAGGGGAAACTAGAAAAAAGTCAGAACAGGGCAAATTTCAAACGTTCATATGAGAGTCCATTGGAGTTTCTTGACAGGGCCTTCCAAAAGCATCCCTCTATTGGGTTCCTCCTCATTTTTCTTTTGTCTTCCAAGGCTGGACTCTAG
>NW_008345290.1:3088903-3089713 GCF_000622305.1 Nannospalax galili
ATAGGGGGAGAAAACAAATTTATCCATCATTTTAGAACAATAGCTGGTTGTCTCCCTTAGCTATAGGTGGGCACTACAGTTTTGGAGCCCAAGATTTGAAGTCTTACATCTGAGCAGCACTTTCTAACCAGAAACAAAATCATCGATGAGAGATAATTGTATACTGATCTGTATACTGATACTTTATAAGTATACTGATGACTTTACTCTTTGGTTATACTTTCCTTTTGGGTGTTTAAGACCCATACAGTTGGCCCAAATAAATCAATTTATTTTTATTTTTACACTTAAGGTCATTTGAGGATCTGTTCCTCAGAGGTCACATGAGCTTGTGAGGAGCTCCAGGCTCCTTTCTTTTACCAGTTCCATCTATGTAAAGATAAGTCAGTCAACCATGTCTGGCTTCACTTGGAAGCTGAATGAGATGTTTTCTCTAAGTTGACTCTCCTCTTTGTAGACTGGACACTGGTTCAAGTCCATCTTGTGGGAGCTCCATGTCTCCCTAAACAAGAGGACAGGTGGCTCACCACATTTACAGGACATTTTGAGAGATGTTCCATAGTCCCCTGGAATTTGGTCAACCTTGGAGGGCACGGGGCAAAAACTGTTCTTTAAGTCCCTCTGACCACATTAGTATAGCCCTTAAAGTATGGCTGTTAAACATCCAATAAGGTTAGTTCCACCAGTCTGATACTTCTAATTATCATGTCTATGTAGATAAGGCTTGGGTAAAGAACCAAATATTCTCAGATAAACATAGACTAGATGTATATTTTGTTCCTTAAACTAGTTGACTAAACTATGACCATA
>NW_008345290.1:3091377-3134899 GCF_000622305.1 Nannospalax galili
GGTTGCCTCTTTTGATGTACAGAAGCTTTTTAGTTTAATGAGGTCCTATTTGTTAATTCTTGCCCTTGTTTCCTGAGCAATTGATGTCCAAGTTTAGAAAATCCTTTCCTACACCTGTTTCTTGTAAGTTACTGCCAATATTTTCTTCTAATAGTTTCAGGGTTTCCAGTTTCACATTGAAGTCTTTGATCCATTTGAGGTCTTTGACATTTGTGCAAGGGACAGCACCATTTATTGAAGATGCCATCTTTCCTCCATTGTGTGTTCTTGGCACCTTTTTCAAATATCAGGTGGCTGAAATTGTGTGTCCTCAGGTTGGATCTTCAATGATGTTCCATTGACCTATGTGTCTTTTCTTGTGCCAGTACCATTCTGTTTTTTTGACTATAGCTCTGTAGTATACTTTGAGATCTGGTATAGTAATCCCCCCAGTGTTGCTCTTTGTACTCAGGGTTACTTTGGCTATCCGGATCTTTTGTGCTTCTATATGAATTTAAGGATGGATTTTTCTAATTCTGTGAAAAGCATGTCATGGGGACTTTGATTGGGATTGCATTGAATCCATATATTACTTTTGGTAGGATGGTCACTTTCACAATATTAATTACTCCAATCCATGAGATGGGAGTTCCTTCCATCTCCTGGTGTCTTCCTCAAACTTTATTCAAAGATTTAAAACCAGCTATTTTATTTATTTTTATTTTATGTGTATGAGTGTATTGCCTGCATGTATGTGAGTGCACCCGAGTAGTTCAATGCTGTGGAGGTCAGAAGAGGGCTTCGGATTCCCCTGGGACTGGAGTTAAGGACAGTTTGTAGCCACCATGTGGTGCTGGGAATCGATCCCAGGTCCTCTGCAAGAGCCGTCAGTGCTCTTAACATCTGAGCCATCTCTCCAGCACCAAGGATGGTCATTTTCACAATATTAATTCTTCCAATCCATGAACATGGGAGGTCCTTCCATCTCCTGGTGTTTTCCTCAATCGCTTTCTTTGATGATTTAAATTTTCATTATACAGATCTTTGGTGTCTTTGGTCAGATTTATTCCTATATATATTGCAGCAATTTTGAATGGGAGCACTTCACTGTATTCTTTCTCCAGTTGCTTGTTATTGGTATATATAAAGGCTATTGATTTTTGTAGATTGATTTTATAACCTGCCACTATCCTGAAAGTGTTGATCAGTTCTAGAAGTTTTCCGGTGAAACTTTTGGGATCGCTTAGGTATAGTATCATATCATCTTCAAAAAGTGGTAGTCTGATCTCTTCTTTTCCAATTAGTACTCCTTTAATTTCCTTCTCCAGTCTTATTGCTCTAGCAAGAGTTTCAAGCACTATGTTGAAAAGGAGTGGAGATAGTGGACATCCTTGTTTGGTTCCTGATTTTAATGGGAATGCTTCCAGTTTTTCTCCATTTAGAATGATGTTGGCTGTGGGTTTGTTGTATGTAGTTTTAATTATGTTAAGGTATGTTCCCTCCAGTCCAATTCCTAGTGGGACTTTGAACATAAATGCATACTGAATTTTGTCAAAAGCCTTTTCTGCATCTATTGAGATGACAATGTGGTTTTTGTCTTTGAGGTCATTTATATGATTAATTGACGATTATTGACTTGCATATATTGAACCAGCCCTGCATCTCTGGGATAAAGCCTACTTGATCATGGCAAATGATCTTTTTGATGTGTCTCTGTATGCGGTTTGCAAGTATGTTGTTGAAAATTTTTGCATCTATGTTCATTAAGGATATGGATCTATAGTTTTCTTTTTTTGTTCTATCTTTACCTGGTTTGGGTATTAGAGTGATGCTGGCTTCATAAAAGGAATTTGGGAGTTCTCCCTCTATTTCTATCTTTTGAATAAATTAAGTAGTATTGGATGTAGATCTTCCTAATTCTGCTGCAAATCCATCTGGTCCTGGGCTTTTTTTAGTTGGGAGGTTTTGTATTACTGTTTCAATTATTTTTGTGTTATTGGTCTGTTTAAGCTGTTAATCTCTTCTTGGTTTAGTTTTGGTGGTTCCCATGCCTTTAGATACATCTATTTCTTTTAGATTTTCAAATTTAGTAGCATATAGGTTCATAGGTTTTAAAAATATTCCCTTATAATGGTCTGGTACTTTTGGGTGTCTGTTGTGATGTTTCCCCTTTCATCTCTGATTTTGTTGAGATTTGGATTTGCTCTTTCTTTCTTTTGGTTAACTGGGCTACAGGTCTGTCTATCTTGTTTATTTTTTCAAGAACCAGCTCTTAGATTCATTGATTCTTTGTATTGTTTTCTTTGTTTCTATTTCATTAATTTCTGCTCTGATTTTATTTCTTCTCTTATGCTGGGTTTGGGATTTGATAGATAAAAAGTAGCCGTATGATGAATAGGGTTGATCAGGAGAAAGCAGAGTTTATTAGCAAAGGAACACATGGGATAGATTTCCTTCTGGGCAGGGAAAATGTCTGTCCAGGTCGTGAGCTGGGGTCTTTTAAAAAGGGAGTCTTCTGCTACCTGCAGAAGGCAGGAAGATGCATTTTTTTAAAGGGGGGGCAGAGTGGGAGAGCAGGATTGTTAAACCTGTCCTCTTTAGAGATCAAAGGCGAAGCCTGCTGTGTTGGTGAACAGTGTCGATTTTGAGCTTATTGCTTGGAATATTCTTTTCCATCCTTTTACCTTAAGGTAGTGCTTGTCCTTGAGGTGAGATGGGTTTCTTGTAGACAGCAAAGAGATGGATTTTGTTTCTTACTCCATTCATGTTGCTTGTGTCTTTTGACTGGGGAGTTCAGCCCATTGATATTTAAAATTATTACTGATAAATGTGTATTGGTTGCCATCATTTTAATTGCTGTTTGCGTTCTGTCTTTTTTTTGTATTTCCTCAATTATAACTTTGTTTTCTTTTGTTGCCCCTGGGGTATAGTTCTTTCTCCATTCTCTATATCGTTTCACGTGTTTTTTTTGAGGGCTGGTTTTGTGAACATTTATTCTCATTTCTTTGTTCGTGTCATGAAAGATTTTTATTTCCCCCTAAATTGTAGTAGACAGTTTTGCTGGTTAGAGTATTCTGTGCTGGTATCTAGTGTCATTTAGAACTGGAAATAATTTGGTCCAGGCTCTTCTGCCTTTCAGAGTTTGCATTGGCATGTCAGCTTTAATTCTGATGGGCTTTCCTTTGCATGTATCTTGTTTTTCTTTTGCTGCTTTCAGTAGTCTCTTTGTTCTGTACATTTAGTGTTTTTACTATGATATGCCATGGGGAGTTTCTTTTCTGGTCCTGTCTGTTTAGTGTTCTATGTATGTGCTTCCTGTATTTTTGTGGGGATGTGTTTCCTTAATTTCAGGAAATTCTTTTCTGTAATCCTGTTTAAGATCTGGTCAGCACCATTAACCTGAAATTCTTCTCCTTCCTCTATTCCTATGATCTATAGATTTGGTCTTTTCATGTTGTCCCACACCTCTTGCATATTCTATTCCTGTGGTTTTTAAAATTTTTTCCATAATCTTTGCTTGAGGGGTCCAATTCTTCAACTTCATCCTCCAGTGTTGAAATTGTTTTCCATTTCATTCATTCTAGCTGTGAGGCTTTCCCTTGTTGTTTCATGTTGGCTTATTGAGTTTTGCACTTCCTTCTTTATTTCTGCCTGAGTTTTCTTCAATGTTTCTATCTCTTTTGTGAATTCATTCAGAAGTTTATCCCTATCTTCTTTTAGCTCTTTGATTTTTTTTGTGTGTGTTCTTTAAATTCATTGAATTTCTTGATGATGTTTATGATTGTTCCTTTAAATTCAGTGTCCTGGGTTATCTCTAGGGGGTTCTCCTTGTAGAACTCTTCCTCAGAGTTGGTGGAGTTTGGTGGGGACATAGTGTTTTGGTTTTCCATTTTATTATTCTTTCGTTGTGGTTTTGGCATGTGTATTTCTTTTGTTGTTATGATTCTGATATGAGAATCAAGTTGAAGTATGCTTCTGTTTGTATTATCCAGGTGCCTAGATCTGTTCTTTATCGTATTTGTAAAGCCGGTTGGTACAGGGTTCTGGTTCTCTCATGTTTAATTTGGAGGGAACTGATGGCTTCAGATCAGGTATTCAGGAGTACCCAGAGAAGCCCAATTCAGGTTCCAGTCAGGTACACTCAGGCTTCCTTCACCATGTGGAGGCAGGATCCAGGTGCTCTCAGGCAGTCCCCTGCATTCTCAGCCCTATGCCAGAGGGAGGTCAGAGAGAGGCCAGAACTGGGCACTCTCTGGTGGTCTTCTGAGATCCCAGCTGCTACACAGATGGAGGTCTGAACTCACCCTCTCAGGCTGTCTGCTAGGATCTCAGCCTTAGCCTACCAAAGCCAGATCTGCTGTGGGGCCTTGGGAGGGGGCTCACAAACTCCCATGTAGGGGGATGTGTATGCAAGTTAGGGGAAGCTTACTACCACGTGGAGGCTGGATCTGGGGGTTCTCAGGCCCCCTGTTAGATGGAGGGCAGAGGGAGGCCAGAGCTTGGCACTCTCTGGTCTGCTGAGATCCTGGTCTCTTCGTAATCACAGCTGATTCTTCAGCCCCAACAACAGATTCTCAATATCACACAAACAGCCCTGTAGTCTCTGCTTCCCTTTGAAGCTTCACAAGCCCAGCCTCCATTATCTACAACTCTTTCAGCATAACTATTCCAATCTTCACAGCAACAAACTCTAAGCACTCAATGGCTTTTCCAATCAAAAGCTCCAAAACCTTCACAATCCTCCCCCAAAAAACTGGGTTAGGGCCATCATAGCAATAGCCCACTCTCTGTACCAATTTCTATTCTGGTTTCTTTCTTTCTTTTTTTTTTTTTTTTTGTTTTTTTTTTTTTTTTTTTTTTTTTTTTTGGTCTTTTTGAGACCAGTAGCTGTCCTGTCTTCCAGCTGTCCTGGAACTTGCTAGGATCCAGGCTTGTCTTTAACTTCCTCTGTAGCCCAAGCAGGCCCTGAACTTTCAGTCTTCCTGCCTGATAATCCGAAATAACTGGGATTAAGCCCACCAGGCTGGGCTTTTTGTTTCGGGGGACAAATTTGATATGCAGCCTAGGGGGACCGAAGATCCTGCTCACCTCCTAGTGTCATAGTTGTCATTCCCCTGACTGTCTGTCTGTATGCCCACCTGCCTGCAACATGAGCTGCCTGCAGGCTTCTGTGATATCTCAGTAGAGGGAGATGGCCTGCATCCTGGACAGGAAATAAATCCAATACCAGGTAGTTGGCATCTCCCAGGACAAAACAAGGACACTTTGAAGGACTGAATGTGAGCCTTGGAACAGGAGTTATGGATGGTTGTTAGCCGCCATGTGGGTGCTGGGAATCAAACCTGGGTCCTCTGCAAGAGCAGCCAGTACTTTTAACCTCTGAGCAATCGCTCCAGCCAAAAGACAACATTTCTTACATACTACATTACGAAAAACAAAGTTTTTTGAGACAGGGTTTCATGTAACCCAAGCTGGACTTGAACTCACTTTGTAGTTGAGGATAATTTTGAACTCTTTATTCTCTTACCTCTACCTATCCTCTAGGTACTTGGAACTCTGCCAAAGGCTCTGCAGTCCCTATGTGGGCTCTCTGGAGACAAAGAAATGACCATTCCACTAGACAAAAAACAGAACCTCAAGATCTTCTGGCCTCAGCCTTTTGAATGCTGGAATTATAGGCATGTACCACCACATTGGGGTCCGTTAATCTTTTTTTTTTTTTCGGAGATGAGGACCGAACCCAGGGCCTTGCACTTGCTAGGCAAGTGCTCTACCACTGAGCTAAATCCCCAACCCCATATTAATAGTTTTTAAATGTATTAGCTTCGGGGACCGAAGAGATGGCTCAGCTGTTAAGAGCATTGGCTGCTCTCATAGAGGACCTAGGTTCAGTTCCCAGCGTCCACATGGTAGCTAACAACCATCTGTAATTCCAGTTACAGGAGATCCAAAGCTCTCCTCTGGCATTTCACGACAAGGTGCACTTTCGTGCAGGCAAAATGTTCAAACATAAAATTGAAATATTTAAAATGTATTAGTTTCCACACACATCTCCCACAATGGTAGAGTTCACACATACCACAAGCATAGCTGTGAGCTAGATTGCCAGCATCAGGGAAAAAAGTTAACTTCCTATTTTAATGCTTTTAAAAAAATATTTTATTTATTCTTTTTATTTTATATGTATGAGTGTATTGCCTGCACCTGCGTCGTGCAATGCCCACAGAGGACAAATGAGAGCTTTGGAGTCCCCTGGAACTGGAGTTAAGGACAGTTAGCCACCATGTCGGTGCTGGGAATTGAATTCAGGTCCTCTGCAAAAGCAGTCAGTGCTCTTAACTGCTGAGCCATCTCTCCACCTCCCTTTAATGCTTTTTTTGAACTAGAATCTCACTCTGTAGCCTGGGCTGGGCTGGTACTTACAATTGCTTCAAGTCTGTGGTGATTCTCCTCCCTTAGCCTCCTGAATTGCTGGTATTACTGGTATGAACTACCAAGTCTAGCTTGAAAATTTAAATACGCTGAAGAAAGAAATTGATTCTTGTTTTGTTTAATTTTCATTATTTTTAATTATATATGTGTGTGTTTATTTACATGAGTGCAGTGACTGTGAGGCTAGAGGTGTGGGCTCCCCCTGGATCTGGAGTTACAAGAGGTTGTGGGTCACCTGACATAGGTGTGAGCAACAAACTTGGGTTATCTGCAAGAGCAGTACCTGCTCTTAACCACTGAGCCATCTCTCCAGCCCTGCTTTGTTTAGGTTTTTTTTTTTTTTTTCCAATGTGTATGTTTGTATTGCCTGCATGTAGGTAAGTGTACCCGTGTCATGCAATGCATGTGGAGGTCAGAAGACGCTCTTGGATCCCCTGGAACTGGAGTTATGGACAGTTGTTAGCTTCCATGTGGGTGCTGGGATTTGAACCTGGGTCTTCTGCAAGAACAGTCAGTGTTCTTAACCACTGAGCCATCTTTCCACCCCCCTTGGTTTTGTTTTTTGAGGCAGGATCTCGTAATGTCACCTCAGGCTGTCCCCAGTTTTGCTATTTACTCAAGAATGACTTTGAACTCCTGATTCTCCTGTCTCAACCTCCCAAGTCCTGGGATTACAAGCATGTGCCACTATGTCCAGCTTAAAAATTGAGAAGACACTCAAAGATAGACCTTCCATGTGCATAGACTGGCAAGGTATGTTGAAAATAACTAATTACTGAAAGCAATCTATACATTCAATGCAATCCTCATCAAAGTTCCAATGTTATTCTTCAAAATACTAGAAAAAAATAGTCCTAAAATGTATACAGAAGCACAAAAGACTTCGAATAGCCAAAGCCATTCTAAATAGGAAGGTTAATACTAGAGGCATCGCAATACCCAATCTCAAACTATACTACAGAGCTATATTTAAAAAATAGCATGGAACTGGCTCAGAAGCAGACACATTGACCAGTGGAATGGAAGAGAGGACTTAGAAACAAACCCACAGAGGTATGGCCATCTAGTCTTCCACAAAGCAATAAAAAACATACATTGGGACTAGAAGAATGGCTCAGTGGTTAAGAGCACTGGCTGCTCTTCCAGAGGATCAGGGTTTGGTTCTCAGCACCCACATGGCAGCTAACAACCATTCATAACTCCAGTTCCAGGGGATCCAACACCCTCTTCTGGTCTCCATGGGCATTGCTTGAGCAGGTACACTTACATACATGCAGGCAAAACACTCATACACATAAAATAAAAAGAAATCTTTAGGGCTGGAGAGATGGCTCAGTGGTTAAAAGCACTGACTGCTCTTTCAGAGGACCTGGGTTCAATTCCCAGCAACCACATGGTGGCTACAAACCATCCTTAACTCCAGTTTCAGGGGAATCTGACGCCCTCTTCTGACCTCTGTGGCATTGCACGACACGGGTGCACTCACATACATGCAGGCAATACACTCATACACATAAAATAAAAAAATAAATCTTTAAAAACAAAACATATATTGGAGGAAAGTCAGCGTCTTTAATAAATGGTGCCAAGGAAGTTGGATTTCCACATGTAGAGGAATGAAACTAGATTCGTATGTATCACCCTGCACAAAAGTCAATCCAAAATAAATCAAAGACCTTACTTAGTATAAGGCCTGAAACTTCAATATGTAGGCACAGGGAAAGGCTTTCGGGAGAGGAATCCAGTAGTATAGGAAATAAGCCCAACAATTAACAAATAGGATTGCATGAAAGTAAAATACTTTTGCACAGCAAAGGAAATAATCTGCACAGTGAAGAGACAGTTTACAGAATGTAAGTAAATGTTTGACAACTGTATATCTCACAAGGGATTAATGCCTAGACTCATAAAGAACTCCAAAAGTTACACTAAAATAACCTCATCCAATCAATAAATGAGCAAATGAACTCAACTGTTCTCAGAAGAAATGGCCAATAAATATTTGAAAGCATGTTCAGTATCCTCATCCATCAAAGAAATGCAGATTAAAACTGCAATTAATATTCCATCTCACCCAAGTCATAATGACTATCATCAAGAGAATGCTGGCAAGAATGTGAAGAAAGAGAAACCACTATCTACTGATGGTGGGATGTAGACTAGAGCAGCTGCTGTGTGAATCAGTGTGGAGGGTCCTCAAAAAGAAAATTGAAAAAACATTGTGACTTAGCGATAGGACTTCTGGGTATACACCCCAAAATTCTAAGCCAGTATACCACAAAGATACCTGCACATTCATGTTTATTACTGCATTTCCAAGATACAGAGAACATAGATGTCCTTCAGCAGACAAGCGGATGAAGAAAACCTGCCTTATATCCACACTGGAAAGTTATTCAGCTGTAAAGAAGGATGAAATATCATTTGCAAGAAAATTGACAGAACTGAAGATCATCATGTGAAATAAGCCAGGTTCACAAAACAAATACCGATTCTCTCACATCTGAGGAATGTAGGTTTAAATAAGAATATGTGTTTATATATATTTTACATAGTATACATGACACGAATGTAGAAGGGAGCCTATGAGGCGGGAACAGGAAGTATGGGGGCGGGGAGAACAGAGAGTAAAGGGGGCAAAGTGAATATCATGCTTTGTCTTATGTGAAATCTAAACTTAAATATATGCATATGTATTCATACACACATGACCTGAAACCCCCGATCATGTGGGGCAAAGATGGGGACTAATGGGGAGGAAGGGGATGGGAGAGGGGCAGATATGAACAAGTTACAATGATGTATATGTGAAAATGTCATAATGAAATTATTTGTATTCTAACTACAAAATTTAGAGTAAAAAAGTATAAGCATTTTAAAACTCTTCACACATCTTAAAATTAGCATAATTGTATTTTACTTTGGAAATTGCTGAATCTTTAGAAAATTCCCCAAAGGGCTATAGAATAAAATTTCACTAAATTGTGCTTTTGATTTTTGTTTTTTTTTTTTTCTTTTTATTGGTCTTTTTGAGACAGGGTCTCGGTGTAGCCCCAGCTGGCATGGATTGGCTATGGAAACCAGGCTGGCCTTGAACTCACGGAGACCCGCCTGCCTCTGCCTCCCACCTCCCATGCCACCACACCCACATAACCCTATTTTGAAGGCAAGATTACTTTTTTAAATCACTAAATTCAATTTGTGCTCCCCTTGGGTGTGTGACCATCCAGCCCACGGCAGTTCATACAGTCTGTCATTTGTATTAAGGCCTATTATGTAAAATTTGTGTCCAGAGATGTCCCTCAGTGCAAGTTCATCCACCAGGGTTTAGTCAGCCTATTCTAGAGTCCCTCCCTTTAAGAAGATCAGCTCTTCCTCAGCCAGCAGTAATCAGCTGCCAATAATTCTCCAACTAAGACAGTGGCTTGCTGTTCATTTCCACAGTTCTGTACTGGGTGTTTTCAGTTCTTTTAAAAAATATTTATTACTTTTTATTTTATGTGTATGAGTGTATTGCCTGAATGTGTGTAAGTGCACCCATATCATGCATGGCCTATGGAAGTCAAAAAAGGGTGTTGGATCCCCTAGAACTGAAGAACCATTTCTCCAGCCTGTTTTCAACTCTTTATATAGACACCTTGGCCTCCCAAGTGCTGCAAACACTTTTACCTACCTGAACCAACTCTCCAGCTTCTTTTCCTCTCTCCCTCCCTCCCTCCCTCCTTCCCTCACTCCATTCCTCCCTCCTTCCCTCTCTCCTTCCCTCCCTCCCTCTCTCCTTCCCTCCCTCCCTTCCTTTCCACAGGGTTTTACATTTTATTGCTACTATAGTATAATAGACCCTAGAGCTGCTTCCTCCCCTCCCTCCTTCCTGGGGTCAGGCTTTCCCAGGAGCCCCTGCCTGGGTTGCTCTGACTGTGGCTCAGGGTCTCAAAGCTGGGATTTATGTCACTTCATTTCATTTCAGCTGTGATATCACACACATCATGTAGACCTGGATGGCCTCGATCTCACAGAGATCTACCACCAGCCTCTGCCTCCCAAGTGCTGAGATTAAACTATGCACCTCCATGACTGGCACCTTTTAAGACAAGATTTCTGGAACTCCCTACGTAGCCCAGGCTGGCCTTGAAAACAGGGCCATTCTCCTGATTCTGTGCCCCGAGTGCAGGGATTACAATTTAGCCACCAGGCCCTGCTTCAATTCATTTTCTCATGACACATATCTGCCACCTAAAAGTGTAGTAACTCTTACTTCACCAAGGGTTCTTGATCTTTACTTAAAATAGAATTTAACTTTCTTCTTCACACCATTTCATTTTTTTGCTAACCAACTAAGTCCATTTAGTGCTGCCCATGTGTACATGGGTGTGGGACCATCCACCGGAGCATGGGAAACCTGCCAGTGACCAGAACCTCAAAAAGAATGATTCTCCCTTCCCCAGCAGCTATCAACTGCCAGTAACTCCTCAGTAAGGATTGGGGCTTGAAGACCATCTGCTCCATCTATGCTGAGACGTTGGTTGGCTTGATCTTGTCTAGGTCTTGTGCAGGTAACCTCAGCTACTGTTGAGTTCATGATTACGATGGCCATGTCATGTCCAGAAGACAGCACCCCATAGCACTCCTCCCCATTCTGAGACTCTTAAGTTCTTTCCATCCCTTCTTCTACAATGTTCTTCGAGCCTAGGTGGTGGTGGGTTTAAAGATAGAAAGTCCTGTGTAGTTCTTTATTCTCAGCACTTTGACTGGTTATGTATGGTTTTTTGTTTTCCAGGTAAAGTATCATAGAGCCCAGGGTGGTCTGGAACTTGCTATCACTATGAGGCTAAGGGCTGTCCTTGAACTGATCCTCCTGCCTCCACCTCCCAAGGGTTGGGATTACAGGTGTATGTGTGTGTGTGTGTGTGTGTGTGTGTGTGTGTGCCACCACACTGAGCTTTATCAATAATTTATACAGTACTTAAAAAAAAAAAAACCCTCATGATTTAGAGAACTTCAAAAACTTAATTTTGAGATACTGTCTCACTATGTACCCAGCCTGGAACTTGCTTTGTAAACCAGTCTGGCCTTGAATATTTGGTGATCCTCTTGCCTCAGAGTTTAGATTCTGGGGTTACAACGTGAGCCACCATGCCCCAGCTAAGAACATTTTTTCCATAGCCTCTCTGCATGATTTTCATATGAATATCAAATGTTTCTTATCTGACATTATCAGTGATCCTAGTGTTCTGACTATATAAACAAAAAAAATTTTTTTTTTGAGTCTCCCTGTAGCCCCAGCTGGCCTGGAACTTGCTATGCAAACCAGGCTGGCCTTGAATGCAGATATCCACCTACCTCTGCCTCCTGAGTGCTGGGAATAAAGATGTGCTGATCCCCTGGAACTGGAGTTACAGATGGTTGTTATCCACCATGTGGGTACTGGGAATCAAACCTGTTCCTCTATAAAAGCAACCAGTGCTCTTAATTGCTATCTCTCCAGCCCCAACAAATTATTTTATGTCTGTGCCTGCTTATCTATATATGCACGTGTGCTGGTGCCCATGGGGGCCAGAAGAGGGCATCAGATCCCCTGAAACTGGAGTTAATAGGTGGTTGTGTTGTCTGGTGTGGGTGCTGACAACTGAACCTGGTTCTTCTGCAAGTGCTCTTAACTGCTGAGTCTTCTCTCCAGTTCTATTATTATCTGAATATGGAACATCTCATGAATTTGCATATCATCACTGTCAGGGGTCATGCTAATCTTTTCTGCCATCAGTCCAGTTTTAGAACATGTGCTGCAAAGTGAGCACAGTTGACAAATTATCGAAAATGATCCTTAGCTTTCCTAGGGTCATGGCTGGAAATCTTTTCACCTTAGGCCATGTGTGTGATACTGTCTTAAAATTTGTCTGCTATTGCTACGAATACTGAATGCAGGGTCTCGTACATGCTAGATAAGCACTGTACTCTAATGAACCACAATCCCAGCCCTGTCATATTTATACTCTTCAGCTTTTTACAGTACTTTTAGAAGGATGGGCTAGGTGTGATGGTGCACGCCTTTAATCCCAGCACTTGGGGAGACAGAGGCAGGCCTATCGGACCTTCATGAGTTCGAGGCTAGCCTGGTCTACATAGTGAGTTGCAGGCCAGCTGGGGCTACAGGGAGACTGTCTCAAAAAGACCAAAAAAGAAAAAGAAAAAGAAAAAGAATTCGAAGGATGGAACTTCTAATTGGACATTTAGTAAGTTTAGGTCCCACCCATGAAGATACTATCTTCATTCCCGAAGTTATTTTTACAGTCCATTACTCTATGTCGGTACAGTTCTGGGAACTGTGAAAACAGCACTCAAAAGGTGAGCAGGTTATTTCTATCTAGTGAACCTTCCAAGTTCTGAACGACGTAACACACTAGAAATGGTTAAAGTGCCTCAAACTAGTTGTGTGTGGATCTTTAGGATTTGTTTGCAATATGTATTTTTGTACAGGGACAGGGGGTGCTGGGAGCATCACACTTGCTAGGCAAGTGTCCTACCACTGAGCTACATGCCCTGCCTGAAATACATGCTGTGGCACACGTCTCCCCCATAATAAAAAAACTTAAAATTTGAGGAATATTTATCATTTTGACCTTTTGTAAATATAATATTAAGTATATTTAGATTTTTGCAAGTTATCTCCAGAACACTTCATCTCTGAAATTCTATGCCTGTTTAAATTAGTTCCTGTTTCCCCTTTCTATATTGTCCACATTCTAAAACTGGTGGCCCAGCTAACCCCTAGTTTCATGCTCTCCCCACTTAGGGGACAGGGCAGTTTACTTGGGCCTGTATTTGATAGTATGTTTTCACAAGGGCGTGTCAACTTACCAATTCTCTTCTCAAATGTCCAAAGAAGCAATATCCATTAATAGAGAAATCTGAACATTGAACGGATGCAAACAAAACTCCCAGATGAAACCACTAGCAGGGCTTGCACTTCCCAATAGCTGGAAGACTTGAGAACAACATACACTTTTATTTTAAAAGTATTTTATTACTTTGTTTTACGTGTATGAGTGTTATGCCTGCATATACGTAAGTGCACCCGTGCCATGCAATGCCTGTGGAGGTTGGAAGAGGGCATCAGATCCCCTGGAACTGGAGTTAAGGACGGTTGTTAGCTCGAATATGGGTGCTGGGAATCGAACCCGGGTCCTCTGCAAGAGCAGCCAATGCTTTTAACTGCTGAGCCATCCCTCCAGCCCTCATTTCCACAAAAAAATACATGGATCTTGACCATTTGATTTCAAACTTGATAGGTGGGGGGGGGAAATTCTCACTCAAAATTAAAGCAGTAAGTTTGACACGAGGGTGGGGGGGTGTCTTTCAAATAAACCTTCATAATATTGCAAATTTTAAAATGTATTTTAGATTCTTTTGAAAATATTTTATATTTATGTGTGTGTCTATTGCCTGCATGTAGGTAAGTACACCCATGTCGTGAAATGCCCGCAGAAGACAGAAGAGGCTGTCGGATCCCCTGGAACTGGAGTTACTGCCGGTTGTTAGCTGCCACGTGGGTGCTGGGATACGAAACCGGGTCTTCTGCCAAGAACAGTCAAGTGTTCTTAACCGCTGAGCCATCTCTCCAGCCCCAGTGTTAGGGCTGGAGAGCTGTTCAGTGGTTAAGAGCACTGGCTGCTCTTAGAGGACCCAGGTTCAACTTCCAGCACCCACATGGTGCCCCAAGTCTGTAACTCCAGTTGCAGGGGATGCATTGCCCTCTTCTGGCCTCCGTGGGCATTGCATGACATGGGTGCACTTACATTTAGGCAAAACACATAAAAACATCAATAAAATTTTATTAATTTGTGTATGTGCATCTGAGAGTCTGTTCTCTCCTACCATGTGGGTACTGTGAATGAACTTAGCCTTTACTAGCTGAACCAACTCACTAGTCTTCAATACTGAATTTCTGTTGTCACAACAAAGCACTATGTTTGAGCTTCATAGTTCTCAAAATTGCCATGAAGCTCAAAAGAAAATAACAAAATAGCTCTTCTGGAATCCACTAGGAATGTCTACACATAGCATTTTCTTTTTTGAGACAGGGTCTCCCTGTAGCCCCATCTTACCTGAACTCACTAGGTCACCAGGCTGGCCTTGAACTAAGAGAGATCCGCCTGCCTGTGCTTCCCAAGTACTAGGATTAAAGAGGTGTACCATCACATCCAGCTACACATAGCTTTTAACCAAACCACTACCCTGAATTTTTATGTGAAATTGTCTTACTCACTTTCTGCAAATTCTGATCTTCTGTCAAGATTACTACTCCACAGGGTCACCACTGTAAGTGGGTACATATTCTTACAGATTTTAAAAAATTGTTATATATGCCACAATCTGTGGAGATCAGGACAACTAGCAAGAACCAGTTCTGTCCTTCTACTATGTGGGTTCCAGGGAATGAACTGAGATTGTCTGGCTTAGTAAGCCAAGTGCCTTTACCTGCTAAGCCATCTCACTGGCCCTTCTTATTCTATGTACAAGTGAATTTAAAATCTATAATCCAAAATTATTTAATATAAGCACTTTTCCTCAGGGACAGTTTTTAACTTAAAACTCTGTGACCCAAATACAGTTAAGCAGGAATCACTGCAGAGTTCAATCAGAACTATTTCTCTAATTTTTAAAATTTTTTGGTCTTTTTGAGACAGGGTCTCCCTGTAGCCCCAGCTGTCCTGGAACTATGTAGACCAGGCTGGCCTTGAACTCACAGAGCTCTGCCTGTCTCTGCCTCCCAAGTGCTGGGACTACAGGCGTGCGCCACCATGCCCGGCTTTTAATTTTTATGTGTATGAGTATATGGCCTACAAGCATCTAAGTGTACCTATGTCATGCAATGCCCACAAACATCAGAAGAGAGCGTCAGATCCCATTAGGGATTGTTGTCAGCTGCTATGTGGATGCTAGGAATGGAACCCAGGTCCTCTGCAAGAGCACTCAGTGCTCTTAACCACTGAGCCATCTCTTCATCCCCCCAACTATTTCTTAACCTACTTAGTACACTGAACGTGTGATCCTTCTGCCTTAGCTTCAACTCTGGGATTACAGGATTCAGTCGCCATGCCTCATCAGTTCCTATTTTTTAAAAAAAATTATTTAATATCCACATACTTAGAAGAAGCATTTCATTACATCAGCATTGATATGCTCAATAACAATTTTCTGAGCTAGGCTGCATCTCTTACAAAACTGGCTGTACATTTTTAGGTTTACAGTTGAATTGTTAGTCATACAATACTGTACTCAGTATAAACCCCTTTAAAATGAGGTTTTAACCTTTAAAAGATCTCCATTTCATAAAAGTTTCATGCAGAAAACTTCATTTTTAATGCAGTTGACATTAATATGTTTGCACATGCGTTTCTAATCTCTATATATCAGATTATTACTAGTCACAGTCAGTTACTTTCTGAGCTCCTTGGCATCTGAGCATGGATATAGTCATCAGGTAGATTTCAATGATAAATGTTTTTTACATCTACTAATTATTAAGAAGCAAATTTTTATGCTTTGAAGAATTATTAATCATTTAAAATTTTTTTTAATAGCTACATGATTAGAAGCTTTTCACTACAGCTTTAACATATTCAGTAATAAGCAGTACATCTCTTTCACAAGTGGGTACAAGTTTCTAGGTTCACAGTTGAGTTAATACAGTTATACAATATTGAACTCAGTATAAGCCCTGTAAGACATAAAATTGAATGAGTTTTTTAACCTTTAAAAAAAGATCTCCATTTCATTTTAGAACATATTATTCCTTGCAGAAAAACTCATTGTTTTTGCTATTAACACTGAGATGTTGGCACATGCATCTCTAATCTGTATGATGTATCTGATTACTAGTCATAATCGCTTGCACTTGGATCCTTGGTGTCAGTTCCTATTTTTACCAAAGAGCTGGGCAAGGTGACACATACCTTTAATTCCAGTATTCTAGAGATGGGCAGCCTAGGTTACAGACTCTGCCTCAACAAAACAAAAAATTTACTTCTTGTTCTCGGCCTGCAGCCCCTAGCCTCCTGCAGTATTTCACACAGGCTACTACTATAAGGCCTTGAACTTGCTCTTCCCTTAAGGATCTCTGCTTCCCTGATGTCTACTCAAATCCACCTCAGGGAAGCCTTCCAATTCTACGCTATTTAAATGATCCCTTTCCCTTTCTTCATACCACATCTACAGATCTTCATTGCCTTTGACCATTTTAATTTTGTGTTTTGAGTGTACTGCCTGCATACATGTTGTGCGATGCCCGAAGAGGTCAGAAGCAGCGTTATGGAGTTATGGTTGTTAGCTGCCATGTGGGTGCTGGGGACTGAACCTGGGTCCACTGTAAGAGCAGCCAGGGCTCTTGATTGCTGAGCCACTTCACCAGCCTCACTTTAAAAAAAATATTTTTATGTGTATGAGTGTATTGCCTGCATTGTGTAAGTGCACCTGTGATGTGCAGTGCCACAGAGGTCAGAAGAGGCATCGGATTCCCCTGGAACTGAAGGTAAGGCTGGTTCTTAGTCGTCACGTGGGTGCTGGGAATCAGACCCGGCTTCTGCAAGAGCAGTCAGTACTCTTAACTGCTGAGCCATCTCTCCAGCCCGTTTTTTTTTAAGACAGGGTCCCACGAGCTGGAGAGAGATGGCTCGTTTTTTTTTTAAAGACAGGGTCCCACGGGCTGGAGAGATGGCTCAGTGGTTAAGGACACTGGTTGTTCTTATAGAAAACCTGGGTTTGAATCCTAGCACCCATATGGCAGCTAGTAACTGTCTGTAACTCCAGTCCCAGGGGATCTGACAGCCTCTTCTGACCTCCGCGGGCATTGCACGACATGGGTACCACTTATTTACATGCAGGCAATACATGCAAACACTTAAAAAAAAAAAAAGACAAAGGTCTCACTATACACAGCCCTCAATGGTCTAATCACTTATTTACATGCAGGCAATACATGCAAACACACTTAAAAAAAAAAAAAAGACAAAGGTCTCACTATACACAGCCCTCAATGGTCTAATCGCTGAGCCACCTCTCCAGCCCAATTTTGTTTTTTTTCAAGGTCTTACTACACAGCCCTTACCGGCCTACAGACCAGGCTGGCCTGGAACTCAGATCTGCCTGCCTCTGCTTCCCAAGTGCTGGGATTAAAAGAGTGCACCATCATGCCTGGCCTAAATTTTATTTTAGTGTTTGAGTGTTTTGCATATGTGGACCTGGCATCTGTGAAGGCCAGAAGAAATCCTCAGATCTATGGAACTGGAGTTACAGACGATTGTGAGCTGCCATATTGGTGCTAGAATTGAACCTGGGTCCTCTGGAAGTACTCTTAGCCAGTTCTTCAGCCCCTAAAGATTTTATTTTTTAATTATGTGTGTGTGTGAATTTGTGGATATGTGAGTGCAGGTGCCTCTAGAGTCCAGGGTACAGGGAACCAAATTGACAGATCTCTATCCAACCACCAAAAATCACTTCAGTTCCAAACTAGGGATTTTAAAGATCAAAAGAACAAGGATCACACATTCAAATGTAAGTATTAGAGAAAAGGTGAGGAAATACTAGGAAGTTAACTCAGGATGGGAAAAACGTTACATAAACATATATTGCAAGAATGTAAGGAAAATAAAGAACAACTTTCTAGATCAATCCAGTTATATTTTCCACTATTATCAAAGAAAGAGACAATCCTATTTTCCAAATGAACTTTTATTTGAAATTACTCTTCCTCACATGTATCTTAGGATTCTATACTATACAATAATCCACTTAACCAATGTCCCAATAACCAAAATTCTTAACAGCAAATTATACAACAGTTCTAAGCAATAAATAAAGGTTGTCCTTCACTGATTAAGGGCATACTTAAGCTTCTGTAAATTTAACATAAAAATTATGTTTTAAGTTTGTAAGGTGTAACAAATGTAATTTCAAACACAACATGTTTTATAGGAATCTACGAGCTTTCCATCTCTAAAAAGTGACATAATTTTTAGAGTTCAAAAGTTACATTTTTTTCAAAAGAAATGTTTCATATTTTCTCCTATAGCTTCAAACTTTCTACACTCAACTATGACTGTTCCATGCCACTTCAAACAAACCTGACATGACTGAACTACTTCCTGTTATTTATCTTCCCCTAAAGAAAGTTAAAAAAGGAGTTTTTCATAAATGCAGATCTCTAATGTCTACTACAATATCTGTCACAAAAGCTTTAAAAAGATCATTTCTTTCCTCATAGTAGGGAGTTAATCCTCTGTAAAGGCAAAGAAAAAAAAAAAATCACAAAGCACAACACTGGGTTCCTTTTTAACTCAAGATGTTTAACTATTCAAAATGACAAGAACACCTTTAGGACTACAACAAAAGGGGTGGAAAACAGCAACAAAACTGGCCAAGTATAGATGCTAAATAAACCAGGTATTATGAAAAGGACTTGGAAGTATTGGAAGCTTGGGGAAATTCAGAATGGGGGCAGGGATAAAAGTCCTTGGCTGCAACCACTCCATTATCAATAGCGTCCTGAAAGAGCAAAGAATAAGAAAGAATTATAATTTGACTTGCTTAATATTTTTTCAACCACTAACAGCTACCATATACCCAAATATCATCAAATAAATATTAATTAGAATGATGGTTTCAATGCCACAAAAAAATTTTCATACTTGGGCTGTAGGAACGAGATCTTGATCTTGATCTGTACCGACTATAGTAAGGAGAAGGCGACCTCCTTCTGTAAGAAATAAAAGACTGATCAGCATACCCTAAAATTATCCCACTGAGTTAGATGCAAATAAAAACTTATCACTTAAAAAAAAAAAAAGCATACCCAAGAAGTTTTATGCATATCATAGTAAGAATACTGCCAAATGCAGATAGTCAATCTCAGCTCCCCGGGTATCATATAATATAAAATGTTATTTTATTTTGGTCAGGGGGAGTGGTGGTACATGCCTTTAATCTCAACACTCGGGAGGAAAAGGTAGGTGGATCTCCTGAGTTTGAGACTATAACTACATAGCAAGACCCTGTCTCTAAAACAATAAAGGGGCTGGTGAGAGATGGCTCAGCAGTTAAGAGCACTCACTGGCTGCTCTTGCAGAGGATCAAGGTTCTATTCCCAGCACCCACATGGCAGCTAACAACTGTCCTTAACTCCAGTTGCAGGGGATCCGATGCCCTCATCGGGCCCCCACAGGCATTGCATAACACAGGTACACTTACATATATTCAAACAAAACTCATACACATTAAAAAAAAAAATTTGTGGGGGGATTTTTCTTTTTTAGGGGAAGGTTATTTTGAAATTTTTAAAACAATTTAAAAAATATTTTTATTTTATGTATATGAGTGCAATGCCTGTATATGTGTAAGTGTACCCGTGTCATGTAATGCCTGAGAAGGACAGAAGGGGGCGTCAGATCCCCTGGAACTGGAGTTAAGGACGGTTGTTAGCTGCTTTGTGGGTGGTAGAATTCAAATGTGGGCCTTCTGCAAGAACAGCCAGTGCTCTTAACTGCTGAGACATCTTTCCAGCGCCTTGCTTTGAAAAATTTTTGTGCACATGAATGTTTTGCCTGTGTATAAAGGTGTGCCTGTGCATGCAATGCCTGAGGCCAGAAGAGGGAGGGAGTCAGATCTCCTGGAACTGGAATTTTAGCTGCCATCTGGGTGTTAGGAACTAAATCTGAGTCCTCTGCAAGAGCAGCCAGTGTTTTTAACAGCTGAGCCATCTCTCCAGGACCCCGCAAAAATTATTTTTAAGCAGTAGTGGAGACTGATTCATGCCTAGCATATGCTGGGGATTTTACTTCAAGCCCCACATCCCCACCATGTTGGGCTCAAATGATACTCCTATCTCAGTCTCCTAAGCAGCTGGAACTACCGCCCAGCCACTATGCCCAGACCAAGCTTTTCTACACATTCAACATAAATCATACAGAATAAAAATCTTAAGTTAAAAACATTACCTGTACCGGTAATCATAATCTTCATATCTGTCATATCCTCGATCATATCCTCTGTCATAGTAAGAATCTCGACGTCTGCCACCACCTCCACCACCTCCACCACCGCCTCCTCCTCCACCACCACCACTACTACAGAAGAATATAAAATTTACACATCAGCATAAATGATTTGTTTAGAATCATTTAATATAAACTGGTAGCTTTAAAAAGAAAGGAGAAAAGAGAGGATAAGAATGAACCCCCCTTTCATGCCAAATCCCTCACATCTCATTTTACTGATGTTCATGGCTTTAGCCATCATTAGGCGCTTTCACAAAACTCTCTAAACTACAAGAGTTATAAGCACTTGCTGAGTTCTGTTCCCAGCAGCCAATTAATACTGCTCTCAACTAACTGCCTCTAACTTCATCTCCATGGGATTCAATGCCCTCTTTTGAACTCCTCAGGAACCTGCACTCATGCACATGTACACACACACACGCAACACAAAACCACCACCACCACCACACAATTAAAATAGATGCATGTGGTGGCACATGCCTTTAATGCCAGCACTCAGGGAAGAGGCAGCCCACAGAGGTGAGCTGATCTTTATGAGTTCCAGGCCAGGCAGGGCTACACAGTGAGATCCAGCTTCCAACACACACACACACACACACACACACACACACACACACACACGCACGCACACACTGCCTATGCTTCATTTTTTACCTAAGGTTAGGACGCACGGACGCACGGACGCACGGACACACACCCTTAACAATCAAAATTCCCCAAAACTCCAACTCCAAACTGCTCTTTCGGTAGCACAATGTTCAATCATTATGGTGTTTCCAATCAGGCAAACTGAAACATTTTGTTGGGAAGCAGTACCAAAAAAATGTTAATATTATGCTTAAGGGTACAACCAAAAGGCAGTTAAGAAATACCAATCCTGACAACCGAGTTCTATCTCCAGACCCATGTTGTGGAAGGAGAAAACTGGCTCCTGCAGCCATGTGGTTTTCCTTGCCCCCAATTAATAATTAAAAGAGTAAGTATATGAATGTTTAAACTCTGAACACTGAAAAGAATGAATACTTTACATTGCAAGCACATCACTAAAATAATGTCAAGATTCCATGATTATACTTTTGGAGGTGAATTTAAATTTAAGCCATTTCTCTTGGTGTATCCTAGCCATAGGCACACTATGTGCGCTTACAGAATTCTGAAGGCTATTTATTTGTGCCCCAACCCACATTTTCTTCAATAAGGTTCAAATGAAATGAAACCCTGCATTGCCTTCTTTTAAGACAGGGTTCTCAATATGCAGGCCTGGCTGGTCCAGAACTTGCTATGTAAACGAGAGTGGCCCCAAATTCACGGAGATCCTGCTGTCTCTCCTCCTTGTAGTCCTTTAACACTCAAGTGAATACGTTTGTGGATTGGATATTCTAAAATTTATAGAAGCCCATACTTATGTTTTGCTCACTGTGAAAATCATGGTATTTTTAAAAACAAATGCTGATATATAATCTGCCTTACACTGAGGCCTCCAAGATCTTATAGTAGCTGAGCATGGTGGTACACCTTTAATTCCAGCTCTTGGGAGGCAAAGACAGGTGGATCTCTGTGAGTTTCAGGCCAGCAAGGGTCCCTGTCTCAAAAACAAACACGCCACCCCAAACAAAAGATCACACAGGAACAGAAGGCACTATTTACTCTATTTACTTTGGTTTTCTCAAGACAGGGTCTCACACTGTGGCTCAGGGTTGCCTCAATCTAGTAGTAAGTCTCCTGCCTCAGACTCCTGAATGCTAGAATTGCAGACATGACCCACCATGCCCAGCAATATTTAATAGCTTTTCTATTTGTATAGCACTAAAAGCCAAGCAAGTACATTGTTTATATTAACTTTTCACTTGCTCAAGTATATAAATAAAATAGTATATTTATAACTGTATTAGATCAAGATTATTCTTATTTCGTTATATATCTGTATATCTGTGCACATGTGTGCAGGTGCCCATGGAGGACAAAGGCATCAAATTCCCGTGGAGCTACAGACAGTTTTGGGCTGCCTGAATGGGTGCTGGGAAACCAATTTGGGTTTTCTACAAAAATCTTAACTACTGAGTCACCTTTCTAGCTCCCTCAAATAAATATACACTTATAAAAATAAAATAGCCCAAAGGGGGATTTTGATTAGTCAAAATTTTACACACATTTCTAGCAGATTTCTGACATAGTTTTGCAGTCTGGAGCTTGATTCCAGGCTAGCTCTCTAACACTGACCTATATGCCCTAGCTCGATAAAATCTGAAATCTTACTGAGTTGGTCTCCCCATGTAGATGCCTGGTGTAGGGGTGTGT
Organism: Nannospalax galili; assembly: GCF_000622305.1. Taxonomy (NCBI): domain Eukaryota; kingdom Metazoa; phylum Chordata; class Mammalia; order Rodentia; family Spalacidae; genus Nannospalax; species Nannospalax galili. The sequence continues at coordinate 3,114,135 of NW_008345290.1, forward strand.
GCTCTCTTGGTGATAGAATAATCCACACGAATTCTTCTACCATCCAGCTCCATTCCATTTGCCCTTTCCATAGCCTGTAAGGAAGAAAAAGTAAAGATCATTCATAACTCACTAATCTTGAAGCAGTTATTAGTTAAAATTGACTATGAAGTATTTATACTCCAAATAAATTCTCCCATTTTGAAGATGGTGTAGTAATGCAGTTTGTGCAGACATTTCTAGAGCTCAGTATTGTCTAAAACATACTTAATTTACAGCCCAAAGAGTAGTTTAATCAACCTTCCCTTAAGTAACTGTCTATCTGGAGCTCAGTTCTTATCTCCTACTCTATTAAGTCAATAAGGAGAGGCACATGAGCAAAGTCTTTCAAAATTTTTTTTTTAAAGACAAGATTGCTGAGCTGGGTATGGTGGCACATGCCTTTAATCCCAGCAAAGGTAGGCAGATCTCTGTGAGTTTAAAGCCAGCCTGGTCTACACAACAAGTTCCAGACTAGCTGGGGCTATAGTGAGAGCCTGTCTCAAAAAAACTCCATAAAGACAAAATATTGCTAAGTAGCCCTGGCTGGCTGAGAACTTGTGGCAATCCTTCTGCTTCTGCCTTCTAAGTGCTGGGATTACAGGTATATGCCACGCCCAGCCTAACTTGCCTCTATTCTTATTCTTCAGTTTGTAGTTCAATATATGCTTATAAGACTCAGTAAAGGGTCTGGAGAGACAGCTCAGTGATTAAAAGCACATACTGTTCCTGCAGAGAACCCACGTTCGACTCCAGCACTCATTAACTGCCTGTTACACTTCTGATACCTCTGGCTTCTGTGGCACCTGCATGTACCTCCACATACCTCCACACAGGCACACACTTACACATAATAAAAAATAAACTCATTAAGTAGCCAAGAAGAAAAAAATATTTTAAAAAATATTTATTATTTTTATTTTATGTGTATGAGTGTGCTGCCTGCATGTAGGTAAGTGTACCCATGTCGTGCAATGCCCGCGGAGGACAGAAGAGGCTGTTGGATCCCCTGGAACCAGAGTTACGGACAGTTGTGAGCTCCCATGTGGGTGCTAGGATTCAAACTTGGGTCTTCTGCAAGAACTGTCAGTGTTCTTAACTACTGAGCCATCTCTTCAGCCCCAAAGAAATAGCAATTATTTAAAGGGACACAAAAATACATTTGTGATAGCTCTTAGCCTCTTTCTGAAATTTTTTTACTTTTCATCTTTTTCAGACAGGGTCTCACTACTACTGGCTGACTTGGAACTCAGAGATCTGCCTGCTTCTGCCTTGTTGAGAACTTAAGAGACAATAAAGGCACACAATTCTAATGTAATTCAGAAATATTTCACTTTAAGCGTTCCCCATAACCGAGCACAGAGGTTTATGCCTGTAATCCAGCACTTAGGAGGCTGAAGCAAGAAGATCACTCACTGAGTTTGAGGCCAGTCTGAGCTAGAGTGAGATCCTGTTTCAAAAAGCAAAACAAAACCAAAAAGCCTAAACACTGCCCCCTAGTGAGCACCACATATAAAAGAACTTAGCCTGACAAAAAGTGCATACAGTATCTGAAGATGTCAGAAAACGGAGTTGGATTGTAAACTGCCCTGTGGGTGCTGGGAACTGAACCCAGGTCCTCTGTAAGAACAGTAAGCATTCTTAATCACTGAGCCATCTCTCCAGAGAAAAAAATAACAGAATAAATGTAAGACAAGTTTTCCATGAAAAAAGACATTGAGACAGAGTCTAAGGATGCAGTCCTGCCTGACATTAACTAGAGATTCTCCGGACTTGGCCTCCTCTTGGGTGTTGGGATTACAGGTGTACACCACAATACCTGGCATGAAAAAAAAATACTTTCTTTTCTTCCATCTCTCCTTGTTCCCAATTCCATTCCTTTCCCTTTCCTCCTTCCCTCCCTCCCTCGTTTTTATGAGATAGGATCTCATGAAACCTACAGGCTGGCCTTGAACTCTATCTATTTCTGTGTCTGTCTCCCAAGGGCTGGGATTACAGGCACAGACTTATCACTGGCTCATATCCTAACTGAAAACAGGAACAAGGAACAAAAACTTTTAAAAATATTTTATTATTTTTATGTGTATGAGTGTATTTCCTGCATGTACGTGAGTGCACCGTGTCATGCAATGCCTGCGGAGGACAGAGGAGGCCATCAGATTACCCTGGAACTGGAGTTAAGGATGGTTCATAGCCACTATGTGGGTGCTGGGAATCGTACCTGGGTCCTCTGCAAGAGCAGTGCTCTTAACCACTAGGCCATCTCTTCAACTCTACCAATAAAAAGTTTTGATATCAACAAATTAAAACACTGGCATGCCTATTAGATAATCAACTTACAAACTATGATCTAGTTTCTCAACTATTAAGACTTGGGCTTGTTGATTCTTGAGACTTCTATTCTCTGAGGACATCCTATGAATTATAGAACTGTGCTGAGACTGTTACCCAGACTGTCCTCCAACTAGTGGGTTCAAGTGTTCTTCCCACCTCAGTTTCCTCAGCAGCTCATATAGATAGGTGCCACCACACCTAGCACACTGTAGAGTATTAAGCAGCTTCTCATTTCCATGCCAATACTAGGCACTATTTTTGAAAAACACACCCAATTTTATTTTGACTGGTAAAGTTCCAACTATCAATTCATGTTTTAATTATAAAACAGAACAACTTAAATATATTCAAAAAATAGAAAAAAACAAGGTGGGGTATGGTTGTGCATGCCTTTAATTCCAGTATGTGGGAGGCAGAGGTAGGTGGATCTACTTACTAAGTTCCAGGTCAGTCAGAGCTAGTGAGACCCTATCTCAAATTAAACCAACCAAACAAAAGAACAGAAAAACAAGTTCTCCATTTGTACACAGGGAATTAGTTACAAATATAAAATTAAATAGGTTATATTGGTTTAAACAGCAATATGGTTTTTTTACACTAACTCACAGCATTCACTTTACAAGGTCAGATTTCAAGTATACCAGAAGCATAAGAGTTTAAAAAGCCAAACTAGCTACTCTGAGGCTGGAGAGGTGGTTCAGGGGTTAAGAGAGCATTTGCTGTTCTTCCAGGGAACCCAGGATTGATTCCCAGCCCCCACAAGGTGGCTGTTGCCCTCTTCCAACCTTAGTGGGCACTACACACATACCAGTATAGACACAGGCAATCAAACATTTGTACGAAAAAAAAAAAAAAAAAACCCAAAACAAAACGAGCTATTCTAACAGCAACATTTTGAACAGAGTTTGCATCAGGTGAGAGTTATAGGACATACTGTTTACAGAAATGCAGATTAGCTGATCTTTAACAGCAATGCCATACCATTATCATGCATACTGAAAACTAAACTCACCTCCTTAGAGTCATCTATCCGCTCAAAATACACAAAAGCAAATCCACGTGATCGCCCAGTCCGCTGATCATAAACCACATTGACACCACTCAATGGTCCGTATCGCGAAAATACTTCACGAAGCTCTCTCTCTGTTGTATATAAACTGAGGCCAAACACTCCTAGGCAAGTGTTGGGATCTGGATTTGCCTATTGAATAAAGGTGAAATTAAATTTTAATTAAAACTCCAATTTAAGATCAAAACATTAAAGATTTTCTTTGGAATACATTTTATAGCTTGTGTAAAAGCACTCAATTTTCAGAATGACCCTAAGAATCCTTTTGTATCCTTTGTCTTTTTTTTTTTTTTTTTGAGACAAGGTTTCCCTGTAACCACAGCTGGCCTGGATTTGCTAATGGAGACCAGAATGGCCTAGAACTCACAGAGATCCGCCTGCCTCTGCCTCCTGAGTGCCGGGATTAAAGGCGTGCGCCACCACACCCACGTTATCCTTTGTATTCTTGATACTACTTAATCTAACTCACTCTTGATACTCGCTTAATTCCAACTCACTTGGAATCATTACTTCCATCTCCTTTTTCATATTCTCTCTCATTTTATTTTTGAGACAGGGTCTGTGTAACCCTGGCTGGTCTCAAACTTAAGAGAGAGCTGCCTGCCTCTCCCTCTAGGGACTGGTATTAAAGGCAAGTGTCAGCATGCTTGCTCTTATTTTATTGAGAGAAGGGTCCATTATTGTAGCTCAGTCTGCACTGAAATCTCAAAATTCTCCTGCGTCAGCCCCTGGCATGTTGGTATTTACAGGCACGCACCACTACACCCAGATTCCATTTTACTTTATGTTTGAGATAGGGTCTCATATTCCTCATATGCTGAGGATAACCTTGAACTTCTTTCTGCTCCCACGTCTGCAGCACTGGGTTTACAGACATGTACCACCACACCCAGTTTTATGTAATACTAGAAAATTGAACCCAGGGCCCCATGCGTAACAAACATTCTACTAATTCAGCTACAACCCCAGCCCTTCTATTGTGGTTTTTAAAAAATTTTTATTATTTTTATTTTATGTGTATGTCTGTATTGCCTGCATGTAAGTGCACTCGTGTCGTGCAATGCCCTCGGAGGTCAGAAGAGGCTGTTGGATCCCCTGGGACTGGAGTTACGGACATGTTAGCTGCCATGTAGGTGCTTGGGATTCGAATCTGGGTCTTCCGGAAGAACAACCAGTGCTCTTAACTGCTGAGCCATCTCTTCAGCCCCATCAGTTCTGTTTTTTAACAGAAAGGTTACAGGTATTTCCAAACTCCAGCGCTTTGACAAAAACAATACGCACTCTTAACCACTGAACCAATGTCTTCAGCCCCCATTTTCATTCTTTAGAAGGATATCCTTTCAATGTTTCCAGGATCCAGATTTTAAACTCAGATGCTGACAGTCCATGACAGTTAAGTATCTGTATCATGTGGATGAAAGGACATACAGCAGATAAGCTTAAGAACTTTGGAGTAAAGCAAGCCTGGATGAGACCTGGACTCTGCCATTGAAAAAAAACGAAGCCAGGTGTGGGGGAACAGGCCTTTAGTCCCAGCACTCAGGAGGCAGAGGCAGGTGGATCTCAGTGAGCTGGGGCTACAGGGAGACCCTAACTTAAAGCCCCGCCCCAAGCCAAACCAAACATAATGTCTCATATCCAAATAATCTACTTCATGTAGATGTTAAAGAGCATTAAATGTATTTAATAAAAGTTATTGTATATATTTTTTGGCATTTTCTTGCCTTTTCCCTGTTAAAGTAAAACGTCTGAGTATATCTCAGTTAATGCTTTGCATTTTAATTGCTGAACACATTTCTTCCCAAATTTCACTTTATATTTTTTTTTATTATTTTTATTTTATGTGTATGAGTGTATTGCCTGCAGGTGAGTGCACCCGTGTCCTGCAATGCTGTCAGAAGAGGGCTTCGGATTCCTTCGGAACTGGAGTTAAGGACAGTTCATAGCCGCCATGTGGGTGTTGGGAATCAAACCTGGGTCCTCTGCAAGAGCAGTCAGTGCTTGTAACTGCTGAGCCGTCTCTCCAGCCCCCACTTTTTGTATTTTTATTTATTATTTTTATGTGTAGGCGTCTATTGCCCCCATGTCATGCAATGCCCATGGAGGTCAGAAGAGGGCGCCAGACCTCCAGGAACTGTAATTACAGCTGGTTGTCAGCCACCATGAGAGTGCTGAACATTGAACCCAGGTCCTCTGCAAGAGCAGCCAGTGATCTTAACTGCTGAGTCATCTCTCCAGCCCCCAAATTTCATTTTTGAAACAACTTAAAAATCTAGGAAGGGCTAGTGAGATGGCTCAGTAATATGGCTACAGAGCAAGAACCTGCCTTAAAAAAAGGCAAGCAAGCTCTTGTATCATAATCTCGGCTTGCTGAGGCAGTGTCATTTCTTTTATTAGCACACATAAAACATGAAATGTTTTCACTTTAAAAAAGTTGGCTCACAATATAGCTCTGGCTGGCCTTGAACTCACAATCGCTCCACCTGCCTAAAATGTTTCACTTTTATCTTGTATGCTAGAGCAACTTATTCAAGTGTATTTCTGGAGTACTCCTCTTCCATAAAAGCAAGGTATTATGCTATTACTACACATTCAGGAGAAAAATCAACTTTAAAATTTTTTTTTATGTGTATGAGTGTATTGCCTGCACGTATGTGAGTGTACCCGTGTCATGCAATGCCACAGAGATCTGTCATGCAATGCCACAGAGATCAGAAGAGGGCTTCGGATTCCCCTGGAACTGGAGTTAAGGGCAGTTTGTAGGCGCCATGTGGATGCTGGGAATTGAACCTGGGTCCTCTACAAGAGCAGTCAGTGCTCTTAACCACTGAGCCATCTCTCCAGCCCCAACTTTTTTTTTAATTTATTATTTTCATTTTATGTGTATGAGTGTTATGCCTGCATGTAAGTAAGGGCACCCGTGCGGTGCAACGCCCATGGAGGACAGAAGATGCTGTCAGATCCCCTGGAACTGGAGTTATGGACAGTTGTTAGCTGCCATGTAGGTGCTGGGATTCAAACCTGGGTCTTCTGCAAGAACAGTCAGCGTTCTTAACCACTGAGCCATCTCTCCAGCCCCAACTTTTATTAACTTTTATACACCTACCCTGCTGCCAGTATGTCTTCTGCGATTAGACATTGGAGAGTGACTTCGACTCCTTCGCCGCCGATATTCTGGTGTATAAGACCTACTTCGTGATCGTCTCCTGTGAGAGTGGGATCTGGATCGAGTGTAGCGTCTATGAGAATGCCTCCTTGACCTGGACCTTTGAAAGAAACAAAGTTAGGTACAAATACCGGATCATGGGGCTAGAGAGATAAGGTGGTGGTTCAATGGTTAAGAATACTTGCTACTTTTGAAGAGGACCTAGGTTTGGTTCATGGTGGCTCTTTACCATCTCTAACTCCAGTTCCAAAGGAACTTCTGGCCTCTTGAGGGTAACTGCACTCTCACATACACAGACAAACATATATAGATACTTTGAAGATGGGGAGTTATTTGGTGGGCATGGTGACAGGCCTGTAATTCCAGCTTTGGAAGGCAGAGACAGGGGATCCCCAGAGTAAGCTGTCTAGCTAGACCAGCCTTATCACAATCTCTGGTTTTGATTCAGAGACCCTGCTTCAAAGAATAAGGTAGAAGAGCTACTGAGGAAGATTCCCATCACTAACCCTGGGTCTCCACACCCACATATATACAGAGATCCTGAAGCAAAAATGTGCTTAGCTTTCTTTACATTGAAATTATAGCCAATGCTATTATTCAATATATGTAGATTTAATTACATACTTGAGTGGTCAGTAAGTCAAGGTTAGCTCCTGGGTGTAAAAGATAAACTACTTGTAGACTTCAACAAATGTATGCCTCCATGCACAGCAGACTTATGCTTACACCATTCTGTCTGTTCTCAAAATGAATAGCTGTCTTTTTTTGTGTGGAGGTCAGAGGACAAGCTTGGGTGTTATTCCTTACTGCTTGGAAGGTCACTGAGCAGGCTACATTAACCAGTCAATGAGAATCCAGGGATCTACCCACCTGCCATCTCACTATCCTTGGCTTACAGGTGCAGGTCATCTTGTATGATTTTTTACATGAATTATCGTGGCCACAAACTTAAGTTCTCATATTTATTTATTGAAACAGTCATGCTATGTAACTGAGGCTGGCCTCGAACTTGCAGTGATCCTGCAGACTCAGCCCCCCACATGCTGGGATTACAGACAACTTAATGGAATCCTCTTGCCCTTGTCTCCCGAGTACTTGGATTACAAATGTGTCACCACACTCAGTTATGTTTAGGTGTTATTTATTTATACTTTGTGTATGAATGTTTTGCCTGCATGTACATATGTGCACAATGTGGAAGACAGAAGAGGGCATTGTATCCCCTGGAACTGGAATTATAGTTGTGAACTGCTTTGTGGATGCTGGGAACTGAACCCAGGTCCTCTGGAAGAGGAGTTAGGTGCTCTTAAGTACTGAGTCATCTCTTCAGTCTCTACTTTTGTTTGTTCGCTTAATATTTTATTTGTGATTTTTATTTTATGTGTATGAGTGTATTGCCTACAGGTATGTAAGTGCACCTGTGCTGTGCAATGCCCAGAGGTTAAAAAAAAAAGATGCCAGATCCCCTAGAACTGGAGTATGGGTGCTGGGAATGGAATCCTGATCCTCTGCAAGAACAGTCAGTGCTCTTAACTGCTGAGTCAGCTCTTCAGTCTATAGTTTTGTTTGCTTTAGTTTGGCATATATGATGTGCTATGTGGGCCCATGTACAGAGGACAGAGAACTTGCACAAGTCAGTTCTCTCCTACAATTCAGGTTATCAGGCTTGATGGCATGTGCCTTTACTCACTGAGCCATTGCTCACTCACTCGCTCTGTCTGTCTATCTATCTATCTATCTATCTATCTATCTATCTATCTATCTATCTAAAATCTCTATCAATCAGTAGCAGTCTATTAACATATGTGCCAAAAGAATGATTATGAGTCTATTCTGTAGTCTGAGTAATCCCCCTGCTGTGAAGAAAGCATTTAAAATATTTTAAACATACCTGGATTTTGATCTTGATCGAGAATGGGATTCAGAGTGTTTGGAAACCCTTGATGGACTACGAGATCCTGACCTGCTCTCCGATTTTACACGGGCAGGAGTTCCCGTTGGAGATTTTGACTGAGAGCGAGACTCCTAACAAAGAAGACAGTATTACAAATGGCACTGGTCACATAGATGCCTAACACCTAACATTTAAAGTACCGTAATTATTTATATTGATTGCTCCTGAAAAACAAATGGTTAGGCAATACCCTCCAGAAAAAATTTTCAGCTCATTAATAACCCATTGTTAATATTGCTAACTGTCCTCAGTAATTCCCTACTTGAACCAGATCACCAATTTTCTATTAACTAAGTAATCATGCAAATTCATCTACAACTTGATCATACAGACACTGGAACATAAACCATACATTTACTTAACCTAGGACCCATTCATTCTTCCAGATTCTTTTAATTCTACTTCACTCTTGCTTTCTACTTCTCTTCATTCTTCATTGAGTTTTTCATTTTTCATACTTCGTGTATTCTTCCCCAATTCAAACAATTCAAAATAGCCTTAAAAATATTCAAGTGCTTCTATCTGACCAATCTTCTGTTCAATTTTTTCCCCCATTCAATTTTAATTTTCTGATCTTTAATACTTTTCATTAGCCTTCTTTTATCTTGATTTATCTTCCACATTCTTGGAAAAAACTCTTCAATTTCTTCACGAACATTAACCTTAATGGAAAAAGAACATTTAGTATATTTAAGCACGTGGGGATTATAAAACTCTGCTGGAGTTCAGAATGTTATCTACCAAATGGAAAAGCCAGCAGGTAAAGTGCAAATAACTAGTTTATTAAAAAAAAAAAAAAAAACAACAAAAAAACCCCAATTTTATAGTCTTTTAAAATGTTCAAAAGTGTAGTCTAACAAAGAATTTACTGAATTTCTCTACGTTTTTAACCATACTTTTTACCCTCCTCCCCTTTTATGTTGCATTCTAGTGCCTAAAGTGAACAATTTTGATATATGTACTTCAAACATAAATCTAACATTAATTATAACTTCCCCCCGCCTAAATAGTCATTTTCCACTATTTTATAACCTGAAGACTCTTACTGATCTTAGAATAAGCTTTCAATAAGCCAAGCTAAGAAATCCAGATACAGTTTAAAGCAAAGCATCCAAGGCCAAAAAAGCCACACACAACTATCTAAAGTCACATTATAGCACATGTGCCAAGGATCAAAGACATAAAAATTTAACAAAATTATGAACACCTTCTCCCAATTTTGGTGACTATGTTTACTCATTCTGACTAGCCAGAAAGATATGTCTTTAAAAACCAACAACCATATAAAAACTAAAGGAAGAGAAGTACAAAGTTCCTAACATTCCCCACTTTGGCTTGTACATTCCTACCCAGAAGGTACAACTATCATAATAGCTATCTTCAATTCCACCTTTTTTTGTTTTCATATACGTTATTTATGTTTACTTGCATTCCTCCTTTCAGGGACACCTATGTATACTTCAATAGGAAATACACATCTCCTTCATGGCAAAATTGGCTTTGCAAAAGTTAGGTCCACACCCAAACTATTTTCAAATAAAATCATTTAACTGACTAAAAAGTGTGTTTAACTTCAAGGAGATCCTCACAAACAAAACACAGTGGACAATTTGGTTTCTCCATCTATTTTAGACTTGGTTATTAATGTAAATAACCTCAATCTCACAAGTGTGTATGTATGTATGTATTTTTTTCACACCCATTTTCATTTATGTGGTAAGACTTACCACACACCAGTCTCTCAAGACATGTACCACCATGCTTGGTTTTACTCAGTGCTGGGGATGGATCCTAGGACCTGGAGGTAGGTAAACATTCTACCAACTGAGCTACATTCCTGGCCCCTTTCCTTCAAGTCTGATATCAAAAGACTTACTTATCAAAAACTATATCCATCCTTTCTTTCCATTAGCTACCTTAAGTCTTTCTTATTAGACTCTAAATTCCTAGACAGATGCCTGGAGCCACATTTCTAGTACTTAAAAGAAAAAAGAAATTACTAATTTTGTTTATAACTGAAGTCTCAAAACTGGTTTAGCAACTGAACAAAAGAATTTCTTCCTTTTTGGGAGCTTTCCTTTCTATAAGAGATTCCCTGGCATAATATTCACTTAATTGTTGTTCAACAGCAATGATTACAATAGTATTTGTGACTGTCTCCACAGCCTTTATTATACATAAGTTTCAGAAGGCTTTGCTCTAGACACTATAAACCTTTAGTTTTACTATAATACTTACTGAAAGTTACTTTTAAAAATTTACATTTAAAACTTTATGTGTCTTGTGAGAGTTGGTTCTCTCCCCTCCACTTATGGGTCCCAGGGATTGAACTCCAGTTGTCAGGTTGGTAGCAAGTGTCTTTACCCACTGAGCTCTCTCACTGGCTCAGAAAATTACTTGAGAATTAAAATAAATAACCTAGTAATACTTTAACTGGAGCAGAAACAAAACATCAAGGGATGGTATCTTTTTAAAAAACATCAACACATTCTTAAGACTTTCCTTTTGGGGCAGTGCTGAGGACTGACAACAAAGCTTGCTGCATGCTAGGCAAGAGTTGTGCCAGCAGCTTTGTTTGTTTGTTTGTTTGTTTTTTAAACAACCAGAGTGCCACAAATACCTAGACCAGTTCAAGGTAAGATACAGTTCTCTTAGCCATCTGTAACTCCTAGATTCTGAAATTACCATAAACAATGAATCTGAAATTAAACATGTCTCAGAAATATTTTTAGTATAATACCCAAATATGGCCATCGTCGTCATAACAGAAAGATGGTTGACAAGCATGGGCTACCACAGCTGGCTAATTTTAATTTTTAAAAAGGAAATTCATAAGGTTATTCAGAATTTGGAAACAAATTATAAGCCGGGGGGGAAAAAGCTGGAAAGAAGTAGTATCTGCGTTATTTTACTAGACCAATTTGCTGGTTTGTTTATTTATTTAATTTTTGTCCTTTTTGAGACAGGGTCTCCCTGTAGCCCCAGCTGGCTGGAACTCCCTATGTAGACCAAGCTGGCCTTGAACTCACAGAGATCTGTTCAGCTCTGCCTCCCCAGTGCTGAGATTAGCAGACCAACCTACTCTTAAAACTGTCTCATTGAAGGGATTCTACAAATTCCTCAATACCCCAACTATGGGATCCAACAACAATATGCTGCCTAGCTGAAATGGGCAGAAAGACGCATAGACTTTTATCATGGATTTTAACAGAAATCTTAAATAGGCTGCCAATCTACCTTATACTATAATCCAGAAGCCAGGCACCAAGTTCACAAAGCACAACTCAAGTTTTGGGGTTTGTTAGATGCAAATTGTTGCAAAACATGAGTAAGCAATAAGAAACTCAGTATATTATAGATGAAAGGAAAGTATGTTTAGTATGTAACATTCATTAAAAATACAAATACTATTATAACACTTTTAAAAAGTATTTATTTATTTTTTATTTTATGTCTATGCATGTATTGCGTGCATGTAGGTAAGTGCACCCATGTTGTGCAATGCCCGCGAGGACAGAAGAGGAGTTACGGACAGTTGTTAGCTGCAATGTGGGTGCTGGGATTCAAACCCGGGTCTTCTGCAAGAACACTTCTTAACCACTGAGCCATCTCTCCAGCCCCCTATAATACTTTTTAATATTAAGTCCAGGTAAATGCTACCAGGTAATAAAGCCAAATTCATATATATTCAAGTCTATTAAGTTATAATCATGTGAAACAAACTTTCTAAGTTATTTTCTTAGTATTTTATAAAAGTGATGATTTCCACAAGTACTACTGAATTTCAATCATATACTCCAAAGAGAGGAATAATGCACTTTGGTTATCCAAATGTCATTTATCCATATCCAATTCTATTAATTAATTCTACAGCTATGCTTCCTTTCTTTAGGATAAAATAAGGCACTTCTCTGTTAGGTTGACAAGCACTTCCAATACGCTTCCTAAACCAAATTGCTATTAGAACAATCTTTTTAAAACACTGTTCATAATACCAAATAATTTCACTTTAAGATCGTACCTGTCTGATGCATTATGAAGTTAGTATTTCTACCTGCAAGGATTCATAGATAGTTTTAATATTTATGTGTGTGTCTGTACATCTATGCATGTGTGTACAGGTGCCCACAGAGGCTAGAAGAGAGCATCAGATCCCTTGGAGCTGGAGTTACAGATGGTTCTGAGCCACCATGTGGGTGTTGGGAACTGAACTTAGGTCCTCTGAATGAGCAACAAGCACTCTTTAAATGCTGAGTCACGTGTATTCTCTAAAGTCTGGAAAATTTGAGAAATTTTACCACAAATGGTTCAGTAACTGACACTTATAACCAAATTTAAACTTGTGCCACAACTGAGAAGTTATCTGTAAAATCTGTAACTTGGTAAAATAAGTAAATGTTGACTATAAACCCGTCAGCTTATGTATTTTGATCAACTGTAATGTTCAAAAAGTTAGTGAAAAAATTATTTCAAAGGTAGAGAAAACAAATTTAAGGCTGGGAATGTAGCTCAATTGTTGGGAGTGCTTACCTAGCATGCATAAAGCCCTAAATTTGATACTCAGCACTTGGGTGTGGTGGCACAAGCCTAAAACCCTAGTACTTGGGAGGTCCACGCAAGAACGTCAGACGTTCAAGGTCATCCTTGGTATAGAGTAAGTCTGAGGCCAGCATGGGCTACATATCCTTTCTCCTTCTCCCAAGAAAAGTTTACATGGACTAAAGTGGCTTGAGTATATTAAAGCCAATAAATAGCAACTAAAACCCAAATTCTAAGAACCAGTTGTTATGTTCTCTACTAGTATTCTCATCCTCTGGTATCCTGAAGTATGTATGAATTAGATGACAGGGCCTTGGTTTCAAGGGAAAAAACTTTTTTCTTCTTTTCTTTCAGGTCTAGTCACTCACACCTTTGATGAATACAACAAAATAAAGACTACACATAAGTATATGTGGCAGTTCACTTAAGAAAGGGACAAGGGCAGGACTTGGAGGCAGATACTTTTAATTTCAGCACTCAGGAGGCAGAGACAGGTGGATCTCTGCGAGATCCAGACTAGCTTGGTCTAACAGCAAGTTATAGGCCAGGTGGGGCTACAGAAGACAGTTTTAAAAAAAGGGAGGGGGGCAAGCGGGCAAGCAACAAGGAACCACAATTCCTTTCACTATTGGTGTTCCAATTTTCCAGTTTACAATTTCTTCCTCATGTGATTGTTAAAAAATTTTCTTACTTCCACTTTTGTCCTACTAAACCTGTTAAGACATCTGAACAAATTATCAGTATCAATTTACTTAGCAAAGGGATATTTACGTTTTACAAAAGGTCTCAGGGCTCACTATATGATGCCTGAACACCTACTGACCGTATCAAAGGTTTCTAGTCAGGTTCAAGATAACTACTATGCTGATTACTCATGTTATTTACTGTTGGTAAACTAAGTTATAAGATAGGTAAATAAGTGTCAGTTGGCCTACAAAATTAAGTCTATGGACAGTTTGTCTTTTTAAAATAATTCATCAGGCTAGGTGGGGTAAAGCACACCTTTAGTCTCAATGTTCAGGAGGCAGAGGCAGGCTAATCTCTTAGAGTTCCAGGCCAGCTAGGGCTGCATAGTGAGACTCTGTTTCAAAAATAAAATAAAAATATTTAAATTCTGTGATACTTTCAGATCTCAAGGCTCTTGGGGGGGGGTAGTCAGATAGGTTCTTACCACCTCCTAAGTGCTAAAATTACAGGCATGTACCACTATGCCCAGCACTTCAAAACTCTTCATCCTCATTTTTCATTTTAGGAATGGTACAAAGTGAAAACAGCTCACACAAACCTGTAAAATTATGGTTATGCACTATAGTAGAATTACCTGGGTTTTCAGTTACACTGCTTTTTACATTTACCAAATTAGCACCCTTCAGTTAAAAAAAAACCCCATAAAACCTCAAATGTAAAAACTGCTAGACTTTTAAGACTGTTTACTTAAATTTGCCAGTTCTTTGCTTAACCGTGAGTAGGGGAATGGGGCTGGAGACAAACACAAAAACATAAAATTGGATCGATGGTAGCAATCAACAAGTTGGAAAATTAGCCCAACACAAAATTACTTAGTATTATCCCTACCACAAGAAAACCAGCTTTGCTTCTTTCCCTTTTCCGCAGTCCAGGCTAGCCTGGAACTCACATGCTTTACTAAAGGCAGTTCTGTTGCAGTGAAGATTACAGGCCACCACAATTAGCTAGCCATTATTACTATAATAATATAGAGATAAGGTCCCAAGCAGTACCTAGCCTGGCCTTGACCTCTTATAAGGATAACCTTGAACTCCTGCTCCTCCTGCCTCCACTTTATGAGTGCTGAGATTAGAGGCAGAGACTACCATGTCTACCTAAATTTACCCTTTTGTGTCATGGCATGCATATGGAGGTATCAGTTTTTTCTCCTTCCACTAATGTGGGTCCAGGGGATTGATTGTAGGTCATCATGCTTGGTGGCACATGCCTTTAACAGTTGAACCACCATGCGGGCCTGCATAAAACCCATCTCCCTTTTCAAGACTTTTATTCATGTGCACATGTCTGTGTGAGTGTATGTGGGTACCCTCAGAGGCCAGAGAGTGTTGAAGTTCCTGAAGTTGGAGTTACAGGAGGTTGTGGGTGCTGGGAACCAAAGTCGGTTCCTCTAGAAGAGCAAGTGCTCTTAACTGCTGAGTCATCACTCTAGCCCCTGCTGTACCCTTAAGAAGAAGAAAAAAAAAGGTTAATTTGATGAAGTATCTGAAATTAAGTTGCCGAAGCTGAAGTCTTTTTAAAAGCTAAAGTGGCATGACATGCCCCACATTATTTTAAAATTTCATATACATAAAAATCCTTTAAAAAATTTACATATAGCCAGGTGTGGTGACACAAGTCTTTATTTAATACCAGGACTCATAACTTTCTGTAGCCATCAGCCGGCCTCCATCTCAGAGATTCACCTGTCTCCTGAGTGAAGGCATGTGCCAGCACACCCAAAGCCACCTTATTTTTTGAGATATGGTCTCTCAGTGAACTTAGAGTTCACCTATTGGCTAGACTGGTTATTGGCCAGGGAGCCCTGAGAATCCTGTCTCTAGCCCTTAGCACTGGGATTACAGGCACACACTGCCAAGCCTGGCTTCTTACAAAGGTACTGGGGATCCAAACTGGTCTTCATGATTGTGCAGCAAGCACTTTACCCACTCAGCCATATTTATCCACCCGGCCCGTAAGTCCAAGTTTTCATTCTAAATAGGTGAATTTATACTTCACTTTTATCATCCAACCATCTCATATCAAGGAGAATAACTCTAGCAGTATTTACAAAACATTTCAAATTTTCAAACAGCCAGAACAAGATCAGAAAAGGAGGCAAGAATAAGCAAAACAACCAAAGTTTTATGCTCACTCTCCTTAGTTTCTATAAAGAACATTAAGTAAGATCCAAATCCTAACTTTGGCTAAATTTGATGAAGCAAACAATTCATTACTTTTATTGATGACAAATAGATGCCAGTGTTCAGCAAGAACAGAGGTGGGTGGATCTCTGTGAGTTTCAGGACAGCCAGGACTACATAATGAGACCCTGTCTTGGGGACATCCTTGCAATACTAGCATCCAAGTAAAGCTGGGGCAAGAGTATCTTGTTTTTCCTTAAGGCCAGCAGAGACAACAACAGTGAGACCCTATCTCGATAAACAGAACAGAAGGGACATTTTCAACTTCCAATGTTTATGAGCATGGTACATATGCCAATTTAATAGCTTTATGGACCTATTTGTTTTAATGGCAAAACTATTCTCCTGTATCCCTTGAAAATGGTCTTACACATCCCCAACTGTGTCCCCCCTCCCCCCATGATTTTCTTTGTTTAAGTATTTCAGGTTGAGGGGCTGGAGAGATGGTTCAGTGGTTAACAACACTGGCTGTTCCTGCAGAAGACTCGGGTTCGAATCCCAGCACCCACATGGCAGCTAACAACTGTCCATAACTCTGGTTCCAGGGGATCCAACAGCCCCTTCTGTCCTCCAGGGGTGTTGCATGACACGGATGCACTTACCTACATGGAGGCAACAGATGCACACATATAAAATATTTTTTTAAAAAAGTATTTCAGGTTGTTTTTTGTACACCAGTCCTTTGGTCTTCATTTAAATTCCTTTCAATATTCTCCTCCCAGAATAAAGAACTCACTAATGGGTCCTTACTGTTTGTTGGATTAAATCCAAATTCCTAAATCTAGAATTCAAAACCCTCCATTTTCTGACTATACAGTCAAATTTATGTTACTATTTTAGCACTCACTAATATACACAATCACATACAATCAGCACTCCCTTCTCCAAACGTAAGATCCAGTGACTTTCCTACTCCTAGATCAAAAACTGCTCAGTTCCATTTTCTGAATTCCTTACTAATGCTGTCACAGAGCACTTGATTACAGCATTGTTTAAAATCCAGATTTGAATGATCATCTCAAATCAGACATACAGATCTCTTAGAAGTTTCACCCTGCTTTACTTAAAACAGAATTCTGTCAATAATCTTTTTCTTTTCTAACATTCTTTTATTCTAGTCTCATAAAATGGAAGACAATCTAAATGGGTTGAATAACTACTTTTAGCAAAAAGCTATTAATGGCTCGAGACAATGAAGTATAATGTACTCTTCATAAAGGTAAATTAAAATATACACAGCATCCTGTCTGTGTGGCCTTCCAGGTCACAGCTCTTAAGTTCTAAAATGCTAACAGTCCTCAAAAAATTGTCATGAATAATTAGGTTCTAAAATGTTATAGTCAATAATTGTAGTTTCAATGTTTAGTAGACGCCAGAAAGCTTCCACATAATTTAAAATACTTTTACTGAGATGGGATTAACAAGTACCCTTTTACACCTATAGATAAAGCAAATGAAATTGCACTTTAAAGTAGCAGGTGAAATTTTCTCAATAAATACATACAGAAGGGAAAACAACCAAAAGCTAGATTAATAATCTTCAAAAACACCTCTGATAATCCTAACATCTAAATACTGGCACCTGTCAAAGCTTTTCCTAATTTGTTTTAGTAAAAAAACTTTGAAGGGTACCGCATAAACTTCAACAAACACATCACTTAAAATCTTTTTTAGGACTCTTACCCTTAGTCATCTTTAGCTACAATGAAAAAAGGGCATAGCAGTTGTATCATATAAAATTTAAGTGGTTTATGGTCAGTAGAAAAAATAATTTTTATATTTAAAAACCAAACACAACAAATAGTGAATATTAAACTGTTTTAAGAAACTGGCTGGGGATGTAGGTCAGTTATAGATCACTCACATAGGATGCACAAAGTCCTAGGTTCCACTCCCAGCACAGCTCAAAAGGAACAAAAAATATAGGCAAACCCCTCAGAAAAGCTGCTAGCATTCCTTTTCAATTATTTCTTTTTATGTCTATGAGTGTTTTGCCTGCATGTGTAAATGCACCTGTGCATGCAGTGCCCACGGAGGTGAGAAGGTGTTAGATCCCCTGGAACTGGAGTTACAGATGGTTGTCACCATGTGGGTGTTGGGAACTGAACCCAGGTCCTCTACAAGAGTAGCCAGTGCTCTTAGCCAATGAGCATCTCTCCAGCCCCCTAGCATTCTTCTAATTCTTTAATTACAACTCAGAAAAAAAAAATCCAAACAAAAACTGTTGCATCTTAAAAAGATTTAAGTGAACCAGAAAGTATCAATGAGTCTACTGATTATAGAAAAAAAAAAAAAATCGTCATACAAACAGCAGAAAAGGGCGGAATTAACACCCCCCTTTTTCTTTTTTTGAGATAGGGTTTCCCTGTAGCCCCTCTGCCTGCCTCAGCCACCTAAATGTTGGGATCAAAGGCAATTAAAGGTGTGCACCACGTCCTCTAGATTAACACCTCCCCCTTTTGTTAACTAGATTGCTAATGCCTAAATACATTTTAACTGAAAAGTGGTTGGAAACCTTTTTCTCTTTTGGAGGGTAAGGTGATAATAATTCTCTACTGTTCCCTCCCTAGATGACAAAAAGAGCCAAAGGATCAAAGGAACACAAGTAGTCCAAATCCCACAAACCAAGCATTAAAAATTTTTTTGAAATGACAGAAAAATTTTTCCTAATTACTCAAGTAACACAACTATCTCCAAGTACCTTTATTTCACAATCGTAAGTAAAAGGTTTGTTTTGTTGGGACAACGAAACACAATTCTCCAACAGTAAGCAGGCTCACCTATATCGGCTACACAAATTTCCTTCAAATAATCCAATCAAAGTTAAACGTAGTTTTGGTCCTATCCTAATGCATTAAGGAAGGGGGGGAGGGGAGGAAAGAGAAAAGAGACCTCAAAAACGAAAGCCTAAATCTACTTTCTAACTTGACAGTTTGAACTTCCAAAAGGGACAAATTCAATCCTACCAGCACATTATTCCCTCAAGCTTTTTTTTTTAAATCTTTCCCCCAGCGACTAGAATAAATACCAACACAACAGCCAGAAAGTGTTGCCTGGGGCTTTTGTTTTCTTTTCAGGGTTTCCCTGAACTCACATCCATCAATTTCCACTACTAGGGTAACTTCGGAAATCAAGCTCAGACGGATGATAAACATGGTAACATATTTAAGCTGAGGATACGTATTCTGTGTGATCTTTATATTCATCCGGCCCCAAATCTAGAGCCCTCCTAACTGGGGGAGGAGCGATAGAGAAATGGAGGAGGGGTGTAATTTCCAGGTCGTCTTTTGGAATTTATACTGATTAGCTATTTTTAAAACACCGAGCCACGGAATTCGTTCAGTTACGTAAGATTAAGGTAAGATGTCTTGAAATTTTAACCATAAAAACCTTTAAAGGAGTCTGTCAGTTTTTAGATGAAAGGTCACAGGGAAGAAAGCACTAGAAGTTGAGATAGAAAGCACAGCACCCAGCAACACAGAATTAGGAAAACAGGCGTCAGTGCATTTTCACATTCGTTTCCAAATGAAGGGAAAGACAACAGGAAGGGAAAAGCTCCTACGTAGTTTTCCCTTCACAGCTCCGTCTTAGCAACCCTTAAGGTCGGTGCGGTCGTTGACTGACCACGTCCTTAGGCTCGTCCCACCTTCAACCTCAAGGCTTTCGCCTTTATAGACGCGGCGCCGCGGGTTCCGGAGACACGGCCGCTCACTGCAACAGAGAGCCAAGGAGACACAGGCCCTGGCAAGTCCCACGCCAGCGCTTCCCGCCCGGACACAGCCCCGCGCACTGTCGCCCCGAGACCCCGCTACAGGGCCGGGGTCGCCAGAGATGCCACCGCAGGAAGCACCTACCACTATCCGGCCGGAGGGAGCGCCCCGCCGCCTCCTGCCCCACCGCGCCGGGGACCCGCACCTCGGAGCAGAGATGGGAAGCTGGGGGGAAAGGGAGCGACAGGAGAGGATAGGACCAGGCCGGCACCAGTCGCCGCCGCGCATTAGCGCTGCGGGCAACCGGGCGCCGCGGAGGCAGGGGACCCAGAGGCCATCTTGGGACGTGAGGACGCTCGCGGCGGCCCTCAAGGTTGCTCCCGCGGGCCCTTCGGGACGCCCCGCAACCTCGCCCGACCGACCGACCGCGCTGGTCCCCGAGAGACCCCGAGCATCGGGCCGCCGCCGAAGACGGCTCCCGCGGCTTTGTACTCACTCTGCCCTCGAAGTTGTTCTCCTCGATATCACTCATGTCGGCCAGCCGCTGCCCAGAACTAAGAAAAAGACAAATCTCGGCTCGAGGGCCGACGGCCTAGTCACCCTGCGGTCTGGACTGTAAGGAGGAGGAACGCGACGGCTACAGCAGCCGCTCGGCTCCACTCCCACCAGCTCGCAGGCTTGGGCAAAATGGCGCCGGCGCGGCCAGAAGCCTCCTGGCGCCCGGCGTCAGGAGGCGGTCTCGTGACGTCACGAGGCACCGCCCCCAGCGAGGCTTTGTGTCCTGGGCCTAGCCCGCGGCGTTGGCGGGTATCCTTGGCATCAAGTTCTTGTGCTGACCTCCAAACCTAAAACTGCATTACCCTGTCAACCTCTGAGACGTCGGTCATCCAATAAGCTCTTGTTGACCTTGGTCCTTTACATTTTGTCCACGTGCATTGTGGTGTAAGGGAACAGAACAAACTAGAAGCATATTTGCAATTAATAGGCTCTTATTTTTGGATTATTTCTCTCTCTCTCTCTCTCTCTCTCTCTCTCTCTCTCTCTCTCT
>NW_008345290.1:3134929-3142624 GCF_000622305.1 Nannospalax galili
TCTCTCTCTCTCTCTCTCTCTCTCTGTGTGTGTGTGTGTGTGTGTGTGTGTGTGTGTACAATCGTGTGGAAGCCAGAGGTCAACCTTCCGTGTTGTTCCTCAGGGACCCTGTCCACCTTGTTTTCTGAGACAGGGTCTTTCATTGCACTATGCTAGAAAAGCTGGTCTGAGAACCCAGGGATCTGGCTCCCCAGGCCTGGGATTACAGGCGGAAACCGCCATGCAGGTTTTTATTGTGGGTTCCAAGGATGGAAATCAGGTCTTTGTGCTTGCACAGCCAGCACTCTACCAGTTGACTTATCTTCCAGGCTCAAGCATTTGTACTTTTTTAATTTTCAAATTTATTTTTTAAATTAAAAAAAAATTTTTTTTGGTCTTTTTGCGACAAGGTCCCCCTGCAGCCCTAGCTGGCCTGGAACTCGCTATGTAGACCAGGCTGGCCTTGAAATCACAGAAATCTGCCTGCTTCTGCCTTCTGAGTGCTGGGATTAAAGGTGTGGTCTTCAAAATCATTTTTAAGGGCTGGAGAAATGGCTCAGTGGTAAGAAAAAAAAATCCTCTGACTACTCTTGCAGAGGACCTGGATTCAGTTCCCAGCATCCATATGGTGGCTAACAACTGTCCATAACTCTAGTCCATGGACTCGTGGCCTCCATAGGCATGTAGTGCACTTACATGCATGCAAGCAAAACACTCAGACATAAAAATAAATTTTATTTACTCATTTTTTATGTCTATGAGTGTTTTGTCTGCATGTATATAAGTGCATGTGTGTTTTAGCAGTATACATGTAAGGGCATCACATGAGTGCAGTACCCATGGACGCCAGAAGAGGGCATTAGATCCCCTGGAACTGGAGTTATGGCTGATTGTTACTCACCACATGGCTGCTAGGAACCAAACCTGAGTCTTCTGGATGAGCAGCCAGTACTCTTAATCATTGAGCCATTAAGCAACAATATATGCACAGATGGGGTTATCCTTGCCCCTCCCTGCTTCCAGCCCTGCCTCCTAGTCAGTTGGTCTATCTATCATCTATCTATCTATCTATCTATCTATCTATCTATCTATCTATCTATCTAAATCAATCATCTATCTATTCATTTGTTATTTAATAATGTTTAGTTCTCTACTGGTTCTTGTTTGCTTGCTTCTTTCTATTTTATTTGTTTTTTGAGACAGGGTCTCCTTGTAGCCCCAGCTGGCCTGGAACTCACTATGTAGACCAGGCTGGCTTCAAACTCAACAGACATCTGCCTGCCTCTGCCTTCCAAGTGCTGGGATTAAAGGCATGTGCCACCATGTCCGGCTCTTTATTTTTTAAAAAATATTTTATTTATTATTTTTATTTTATGTGTATGAGCATATTGCCTGCATGTGTATAAGTACAACAGTGTTGTGCAATGCCTGCAGAGGTCAGAAGGTGGCGTCAGATCCCCTGGAACTGGAGTTACAACTGTTTACCCCATATGGGTGCTGGGTATTGAACCCAGTTCTCTGCAAGAGCAGCCAGTGCTCTTAAATGCTGAGCCATCTTTCCAGCCCCCTTTTAATTTTTAAAAGATTTTAATTTTTATTTTATGTGTACGAGTGTTTTGCCTGCATGTCTCTAAGTGCGTGCAATACCCCCAGAGGCCAGAAGAGGGCATTGGTCTCCTGTAACTAGAGTTAAGGATGGTTGTTAGCTGCCATGTGGGTGCTGAGAACTTAATTTGGAGTCTTCTGGAAGACTAGACAGTGCTTTTGAAGGAGAGTGCCCCTCATACCCCCCCCCCATCCTCTGAGAAAGAGCTGCCCTCCGCCTGACTCTGGAAATCCATTAGATTGTTTGAACCCATTCCTGGTACATCTGTTTATGGTTTCTATGGAAATGGTCCTGGGCAGAAGAGGAAGAATGTTCTGCCCCAGGTTAGCTAGCCAATGGATGCATAGGTTAAGCCTCTGGAAATCAGCCCTAGATTGTTCGAACCCTTTCTTGGTACATCTGTTTATGGTTTCTATAGAAATCCCCTGCTTTGTGGTTTTTGTGCTAAAAATCCCTGTGTTTCCACAGCTCTGGGTTGCAGTGTAGCTCCCGAGCCTGCCTGCGTCCCTGGCCGGTCAGTTTCAATAAAGCAGTTAAGTTCTCCTGAGTCTTAGTGTCTGAGTGGTCAATTCAGGGAATTTTTCAGACCCCAAACATTTTGGGGGCTCTGCCTGGATTCCCTAAAAGACCCTCAGTCTGTTTTCCTGTCTTTTTTGTTCTCTGGCGTCTGACAACATCAGATCTGGTTTCTCCCATGGTGAGTCTGTTTAAATTTCTGTTCTGGGTGTCCGGACTTCTGGGGTCTCAAGGGAGAGAAACTGGATGCAGTATTGCTCTCTGAGCTGGAGAACGGGGGACACCCCAACCCTCCATCTGAATGGTTGGCTGCTTGTGCCCTCCAGGCCTTTGGTGTCAACCCTAATCGCTTTCACAGTGATTCTCCTACGTCCATCATGGATCAATACCCTTCATCTGAAGACAATACCCTTGACTTAATGACTTAATTCTTTCTCATTTTAAGGATTTCCAGAAGGCACCCACAATCTCTGGAGACACTGTCTATTCGGGGAAATTCTGTACCATTTGTTCTCTCAAATGGCTGTCTCTTGATGGTGACTGCCCCCCCACTGGGTCCTTTGATGTTAACAAACTTTCTTCTGTTCAGACTGTGATCTTTGGAAATCCAGGACACCCTAACCAGGTCCCCTATATTATGGCTTATTTTTATCTCTTAGACAAGCCTCCCAAATGGTTAAAACCCCATTTACCCCCTTCTCTCTCAAAGCTCTCCCTTCTGTCTCTGGGGCCCCGACGACCTCTTCATCAGTCTCACCCACCTCCTGTCCTTCCCCCTTCAATGGAGGACCCCCTTTTAGATCCTCCCACTTATTCTCACCCCTGTCTGCTCCCCCTTCTTCTCCTGCCTCTCCTCCTTCTCCTGCCTCTACTGCCACTCCTCCTTCTCCAACTACCCCATCCACTCCTTACCCCTCCCCACACATGTTCAGTCCAGCCCTATAGGCCTGAGATGACCCCTGCTGTCCTTCCCTTCTGTGCTATGGCACTGCCAAATTCCTCTGGCCACAGTTTTCTTGTTTATTCTCCTTTCTCAACCAGTGATCTTTATAATTGGAAATTACAAAATCCTCCTTTCTCCAAAAAACCCCAGGCTTTAATTGGACTCCTGGAGACTATTTTTATTACTCACCAGCCCACCTGGGATGATGTCCAACAACTCCTTCTCACCCTCTTCACCACTGAGGAACACACTCAGATCCTCTCTGAGGCCCGGAAATAGGTACCAGCTGAAAATGGCCAATTTACTGAGGATCCTGAGGTGATCGAGGAAATTTTCCCTCGCCACCACCCAGATTGGGATCAAAACACTCCTGCAGGTAGAGAGTCACTCAAACTCTACCACCGGATTCTTATGGGGGGGTCTCCAGGCTACTGCTAAAAAACCTACAAATTTGTCAAAAGTCAATCAGGTTTTGCAGGGACAGACAGAGGCTCCAGCACAGTTCCTGGAGAGGCTTATGGAAGCCTACAGGGCTTATACTCCTATTGGTCCTGAGGTGTCACAAAATCAATGAGCAATAAACATCACCTTTGTGACCCAGTCTGCTCCTGATATCCAGAAGAAATTGCAAAAGTTGGAAGGCTTCAAAGGTAAGAGTCTCTCTGAATTGCTTGAAAACGCCGAAAAAGTCTTCAATAACTGTGAGACCCAGGAGGAACATGAAGAACATCACAATTGAAAACTGGCACGGGCTTTGGCTCTAAGGGAGGGTGAATGCCCCCCCCAAGAAGATATCCGCCCAGAGATCAGAATTGGCAGAGGGGACCAAGCCCTCGGGCTGGCCCCCTAAAGAGAGACCAATGTGCCTACTGTAAGGAGATGAGACATTGTATAAGAGATTGTCCTCGGAAACATGAGGGAACTCAAAAGGTACTTGAGTTAAAAGATTGACTCCCCTCTCTGAACCCTGGCTAACCCTGAAGGTGTGTGTGGGGGCTACTGACTTTCTGGTTGATACTGGCACCACCTTTTCAGTTCTGAAGAGACCCCCCCCCTCGGGCCCCTGACAGGATGACAAACTTTTATTCAAGGGGTCACGGGTGACCATACTTACCCTTGGATTACCAAAAGGACTGTTGACTTGGGCACAGGGAGGGTCCAACATTCCTTCATGGTTATCCCTGATTCTCCCTACCAACTACTGGGCCGAGACTTCCTAAGTAAACTTGGTACCTCAATCCATTTTGACAAAGATAAGGTCAATGTAGAGACCACTGGATTTGTTCTCACCCTGCAGGCTGAGGACAAACACTGTCTTCATGAAGGGCCCCCTCTGGACCAATTGCCGTCCTTAACTGCTAAATTGATGCAGGAGATCCTTCAGGTCTGGGCCAAGGGAAACTCCCCAGGATTTGCAGCCCACTGGCCACCCATGATGGTCTCTCTGGAAGCCACTGCTAGCCCAGTCTGGGTATGACAATACCTGATATCCTTTGAAGCACGAGCCTCTATGCAGGTTCACCTAAAAAGACTGTGGGAATCTAGCATCTTAGTCCCCTGTCAATCCCCTTGGAATACCCCCCCCCATGAAGAAACCAGGGACTAATGACTATAGACCTGTGCAGGATCTGAGAGAGGTGAATAAGAGAGTCATGGACATACACACCACTGTGCCTAATCCTTATACCCTCGTGAGCTTCCTGGCCCCTGACAGGAGGATTTATACCATCTGGATTTGAAAGATGCTTTTTTGAATATCCCCTTGGACAAGGGGAGCCAACCCATCTTTGCCTTTGAATGGCAAGATCTTGAAGAAGGGTTCAGCGGCCAACTGACCTGGACAAGGTTTCTGCAAGAGTTTAAGAACTCTCTCATCATCTTTGACGAGGCCTTGCATGAAGACCTCTGAGGGTTCCGAACTGCCCACCCCCAAGTTTCTCTTCTTTAATACATAGATGATTTGCTCCTTGCCACCTCTGACCTCCCCTTTTGCCTAGAGGCTACAAAAGACTTGTTGAAGGAACTTCAACACCTGGGGTACAAGGTGTCAGCTAAAAAGGCACAGATCTGCCAGGAGGAGGTACAGTATCTGGGATTTCAATTGGAAGGGGGTATGTGCAGGCTCTCCTCTGCAAGGAAAAAGGCTTTCCTGGACATCTCTGTTCCCCAAAGTCAAAGACAAGTCAGAGAATTCCTGGGGTCACCTGGATATTGCTGCCTGTGGATACCAGTTTTTTCAGAGCTGGCCAGGCCTCTATATGAGGTAACAAGGGAGGGACCCTCAGCATTTTCCTGGGGAGAAGAACAACAGCAGGCCTTTGACAACCTAAAACAGGCCCTCACTTCTGCACCAGCCCTAGTCCTACCTGAAGTCTCGAGGCCCTTCTACTTTTATGTAGATAAACGGTTTGGTATAGCAACGGGCATACTTGCTCAAACTGTGGGCCCCTAGAAGAGACTGATAGCCTACCTCTCAAAAACATTAGACTCAGTAGTGGATGGATGGCCAGCTTGTTTGAAGATCATAGCAGCCACTGCAGTCCTAGTTAAAGATGCTGATAAGCTCACCTTGGGACAACAACTGATTGTGACCACCTCCCACTCTATTGAAGGGGTACTGAGGGCACCACTTGCTCACTGGCTCACAAATGCAAGATTAACTCATTACCAGTCTCTCCTACTAGATGTGCCCTGCCTGACATATGTGGTGACCAGTGCCTTAAACCCTGCATCCCTGCTCCCTGAGACTGAGTCTGAGACAGCAGTGTGCCACGATTGCTCCAAACTGCTGCAGCATGTCCAGGGAAGCTGACCTGATCTCACCGACATGCCATGGAAGAACCCTGACTTGGTGATGTACACAGACGGGAGTAGTTACATAAAAGATGGAGTTGGGTATGCAGGGGTGGCAGTAGTCACCCAGGAGGACTACTATGGGTGGAAGCCCTACCCAAAGGAACCTCTACACAAAAGGCCAAACTGATAGCCTTGATTCAGGCCCTAAGACTGGGAGAGGGTAAGACTGTCAACATTTACACTGACAGTAGGTATGCTTTTGCCACTGTTCATGTACATGGGCCCTCAGAATTGTAGAAACAATGGAGTCCATAGAGATACAGGTATAGCTGGGAGGGAGGACGTGATACCTAGCTACTTGTAAGTTTCCCAGTATTGTAGAAACAATATACTCCCTGAAACAACCTGCATGAGATATCCTGCCTGGCTGGCTGCAGTGGGAATGGCTGGGCAAAAACACAGGGTAAAGAAAAATTCAGCTATAGCAAAATGGAGTTAGGTTTGCCATTTCATTCCCCCATAGCCTTAGGGCAGAGTCAAAGGGTTGACTCAATGTCCTCAAATGACAATGGATTGTACTGGGCTTTCAGGTACATTAATTTGACAGAACCTAATGGACTGTAATTTTTTCAGAATAGGGTAACAACCAGTTAATTAGGCAAAGGCTCAATCATTGGACCCAGGAGGAAAAGAGGTCTTGTTAGGCCTGGAAACAACGTAGCCAGCCATGAATGCCAAGCAAGCCAATAACAGAACCAGGAACTGTTGGCCCCACTCTCCTTTTGGGACAGGTGGCAGGGCCTAGAGGAGGGAACCAGGAAGATGTCTCAAATGTTAGAATGGACTGTAGCCTGAACCTGTTGGAGAGATGAGATACTTTAAGAGAGACTGATCAGTAATTCTTCAGAATAGGGTCCCTTAGTCTAGGTAGTAGGGGAGACAGCCTTTTGAACATAATCTCATAAGGGGTGAAACCCGTCTTATAGGGAATACATCTAACTCAGAGGAGGAGGACCAGGGGCAGGAGGTGGGACCAGTTTTCACAGGTCTCTAAGATTAATTTAGTATTATCTAAGCTAATTGATAGAGGCAGCCTAAACCTAGGAATTATATCATTTAGGAGGCCTTTTGCCATTGTGAGGGAAAGGCCTCCATTTAATCAGATTTCAAGTTCATGAGAAAGACCTACACTTTTTGAAGACCTGTTCTTCTGGTCCTTGTTCATTGCTTTTGTTATTGATGTGTACTCAAACAGTAGATTTTCTGTAAATGTTTTCCTTCATGACTCTTACCAAGAAAAATACTTACTGGGAATTGTTCTTGTAAAGTTTACTGTATGTAACCTTTCTTAATAAAGGAAGCACTAGGTTTGAGGTCTAGGTCTCAGTTTCATCTGGGAACCCCAGCCTCCTCCATTGATCCAAATTTCAACTAAACTCGTCTTTGTTAATGAACCAAACCTCTACTTTCAGTGCCAAGCACAATTACAGGCAGGTGACATGCACACCCTGCACTTGATTGGGTCTGTGGATTTGAACTCCCCATGCTTGTGGGACAAGGGCTCTACCCACTGAGCCTTCTGCCCAACCCTTCCTGCTGGGTTTCTCTCTTGCTTTGTTCTGGTGTTTCTTTTCTTTCTTTTTGTTCCTCCCTTTTGGAATAGGAATGTTTACCTTGTGCCATTGTATGTTGGAAGTCTATGACTCATTTTTTTTTGAATATGCACCATTTATTTTATGTATGTACTTGTTTTTCTTAATACATTTTTTTTTTAATTAGAAGAAGCATTTCATTACAACAGCATTAACCTATTCAATAAAAATTTCCTGAGCTAAGATTGCATCTCTTTCAAAAT
>NW_008345290.1:3148491-3152179 GCF_000622305.1 Nannospalax galili
GGCGCGGAGGGCTGTGCTATAGACTTACCCCAAGAGCATGACTCATTTTTTGATTTTTCAGGGGCTCACAACTAAAAATTTACGTTTAGTCTCAGAAGAAACTTTGGACTTTTAAACAGTTTTGAAACTATAGGAATTAAGAAGTTTGGAAATTGGACTGAATGCATTTTGTATAATGATATATTCATGAGTCTATAGGGACAGGGATGGATTGTTAATGATTTGAGTGTGAAATGTCCCCCTCAGGCTCATTTGTTTGAATACTTGGTCTCCAGCTGTTTTGGGAGGTGGTAGAAGCTTTAGGAAGTGGGGCCTCACTGGAAGAAGCTGGTCACTGAGCAGTAGGCCATATGAATTATAGCCTATCCTCAGTTCTGGCCTGAGCTCTCTGTTTTCTGATCCCCAGAGATCTAAACAAGCAGCCTCATGCTCCTCCTGCTGCCATGGCTACAAGCTGCTATGAACCCCACCATGTCTTCCCCACCGCGAAGCATTATAGCATTATCCTCATACTATGAGCACAAAGACATCCTTATGCTGTTTCTTTCAGGTATTTTATTACAAAAGTAAGAAAAGTGGCTAGTATATTCATGCACAGAACAGAACACTTGATCATAAACAATTGTTGCCAGCTTATGTGTTCATTATTATTATTGTTTTAGAGTAAACTACTTTTTTATTTTTGAGATGGAGTCTCCCTTTAACCCCAGCTGGCCTGTAAATCACTATGTAGACCAGGCTGACCTCCATCTCACAGAGATCTGCTTGCCTCTGCCTCCTGCATGCTGAAATTAAAGGTGTGCACCACCACACCTGGCTACTCCTTCTTAAAAATAAAGTTGGGGCACTGACTCTTCTTCCATGTTTGGTTCCCAGCACCCTCATGCCAGCTAACAACAGTCCATAACTCCAGTTCCAGAGGATCTGATACTTTCTTCTGACCTCTGCAGGCATTGCACGACACAGGTTTACTTACATACATGCAGGCAATAAAATATTAAAGATAAAGTTTATCAGGGCTAGGGAGATGGGTCAGTGGGCAAAGCACTTGTGTGAGTGTAAGGACTGGAGTTGGATCCTCAGAACCCACCTACATGCCAGGCAAGCACTGTGGACCACTTGTAATCCCAACACTAGGGAGGTGGAGACAGGGGATCCCAGCAGCAAGCGGACTAGCTAGATTAAAGTGGAGAGTGCTGGGTTCCAGTGAGACTCTGCCTCAATATATAAGGTAGAGAGTGATCAAGAAAGACAACTGATGCCAACTTCTAGCCTCCACACACATGCACATGCACATATGTGTGCTTACACACATACAGATGTATACACACGCACACACACACACACACACACAATTTTAAATTTACCATGAAAGAGTAATGGAGGATATGATGATACACACTTATAATTTCAGAACTCAGGTTGAGGCAAGAAAATCTCAAATTCCAGCCAGTTTGGTCTGTATTGTTCCAGACTGAACTATGGGACTATGTCTCCAGAGCAATAACAACAACAATAACACCCAAAACAAAACAAAACCAAGAAAAACGAAACAAAAAAAACCCCCTCCTAATATGCAACATCATAGTGGCAGCAATCCCTATGTCTCTGTTGATTGCATAGTGGCAGCAATCCCTATGTCTCTGTTGATTGCATCAAGAGGCCACATGAAGTGATCCACCTGTACCGTTTAGGCTTGTAGTATTTGCATAATGATGAAATTGCCTAACAATAGGATATTAATAATGATACTATAAAAAATAACAAATGTTGTAGGCTATAAATTTTATTTTATATGTATGAGTATTTTGCCTACCTGTATGTAAGTGCATCACTGTCATGCAATGCCCACAGAGGCCAGAAGAGGAAGTTGGTGTTATAGAGCCTGGGACTACTGAGGAAAGACCACCAGACTCAATTCAGATTAGGATAAAAGGTGTTTATTATTTTTATTTTACATGTATGAGTGTTATGCCTGCATGTAAGTAAGGGCACCCGTGTCATGCAATGCCCGAGGAGGACAGAAGAGGCTGTCAGATCCCCTGGAACTGGAGTTTTGGACAGTTGTTAGCTGCCATGCAGGTGCTGGGATTTGAACCTGGGTCTTCTGCAAGAACAGTCAGTGTTCTTAACTGCTGAGCCATCTCTCCAGCCTGGGATAAAAAGTTTTATTCAAGCTAGCTTGGACTGCAGTCTCCATATCGGATTAGAGTGCTGCAGTGGGGAGGGAGAGGGAAAGGGGACCTTGTAAAGCTAAAAACTGCAAAAGGAATGTTGACAAGGTGATCCCTGAATAACAGGGTAGAGGGTGATCTCAGTCTACATGTCAAGGTGCCCTAACATAGCAAAGCAAGCAAGTTATAGAAGCTAAAATCAGCAGTTAGTCATATCATAATAATTTTGTTTTCCGTATGTCTAGAGAGCAAGTGAGCATTCTCCTGGGAGGAAAAAGGGGAAAGGGATCAGGGTTTCTGAAAACATTCCTTGAGCTAGAAATACACTATGGCTAAGCTTCTAAGATGGCTACTTTATCCAAAATGGGGTCAGTTTGGTCAGTACATCTGACAAAATCACCTGTTGTTGAGAATCTGCAGACAAGAGCAAGTGGGTGAAGGATTCATTAAAGAAGAGATTTAGAAGCTGAGCTGGATGGCACACACCTGCAATCTCTCTAGGAGAAGGAGGAGGTGGAGGAGGAAGAGTAGGAGGAGGAGGAGGAGGAAGAGGAGCAACAGCAGCAGCAGCAGCTCAGGACATAAGATTTTTCAAAATGATTAAGCATGGGCTTAAAGAGAAGTTGGAGGTACACTTAAGCTGAGAAGTCTGCACTATTCAAATCACACATTTTAGCAACTAACAGATGAAAGTAAGTTTTATCAAGGTTTTGAAATGCTGTAAATTTTGTTTTCTGCAAGGATATCTAAGCTCCTAAAGTTGCTAAATTCGTTCTTTCTCTCCTTCCTTTCTTCCTTCTTTCCAATTATGATATAAGTGAGATTGTGCAGTACTTTTCCTTCTCTGTCTGTCTTCATTGGTTCATCACACTGTCCTTCAGGTGCTGTGCTCCCTGCAGTACTAGAGATCAAGCTCAGGGCCTCACACTTGCTAAGCTCATGCTCTGCCACTGACCTGCATCCCAGCCAAATATAGCATAATTTTTGTTCAAAAAATCTATATATGTATCCACATATAACATCATCATCACCACAGATTTACCACTGCTTCCTGGGAGCCATTTTGTCTGGCTTCATTTTGGGACTATTTAAAGACTGTCAACATAATGGTTTTATATTCCAGGTAGATTGTTTGTATGTTCCCCTCTATTGATCTTTCTTTCTTTTAAAATTCATAGCATCCTGGGGCTGGAGAGATTAGGAGCACTGACTGCTCTTGCAGAGGACCTGGGTTCAATTCCTACCACCAACATGAGGTTTAACAACCCTCCACAATTCTAGGTCCAGGTTGCAGATTCTCAACAACAGGTGATCGGTCAGCTTCAAAGGGAAGCAGAGACTATCAGGGCTGTTCCTGTGATACTTTGAATTGAGAATCTGTAGGTTCTGGTGAGCTGGGGCTGAAGAATCAGCTGTGATTAAGAAGAGACAAGAACCTGAAGTAAAACCTTTGCTTTACTGGGACAATTGATGCTGGTTAGCTGGGGCTGAAAAATCAGCTGTAAGTAACAAGA
>NW_008345290.1:3152240-3171988 GCF_000622305.1 Nannospalax galili
CTCTATTTCAAGCTGGAAGCAGGACTTGGTAATGTGTAAGAGTCTCCTGCATGGTTTTGGTGTTGAAACTGTGAAGGGGTCACAGAGAGCAGCTGAGGCTTGGCACTCTGAGAGGCCAGGAAAGGCCATAGGTGAGAGTGCAGCTTCTATTGCAGTAAAGACCCCAGCATTGAAGGGGTCATGGAGAGAATCTGAGGCTTTGCACCCCAGAGGAAAGAAGAGGCCATTGGTGAATGTGCAGCCTCAGTTTCAATGGAGGCCCCAGCTTTTTGGAGATTCTGGGACCATGGGACGACCACCAAGGACAGAAGTAGGTGTGGAATGGAGCTGGCCTGGGTCTGCGAGATGAGCAGAGTATGCAGTGGACTGCAGAGTCAGAGCAGTGGAGCTGCTAGTACCCTTTGGAGCCCAGAAGATCATGAGTGAATCCCAGATGTTCAGCCTCGAGCTACTTTGCTGGACTTTGATTTTGCTTAGGTGTGCCCGATTCTTCCCTTTTGTATTAGTCAGGGTTCTCCAAAGAAACAGAACCTGTAGAATGAATATGTATAGAGATTTATCAGCTTAGCTCACAGGATAGAGTCCGAGTAGTCCAACAATGGCTGCACCACACTGGAGAGGCTGAGAATCCGTAGTTGCTCAAGGCTGGATGTCTCAGTAGTCCCAATCCGGTGCTGAAGGTCTGACAAATTCCAAAAGATCAGCTAGTCTTCAGTCTACAGCAGCAAGATGAACTTACCAGTGAGAGAGAAGGCAAGCAGCAAAAAGCCTGGCGTTCTGCTCTGCCTTGGTCTTTTATACTGGCTGCCATCAGAAGGTAATGCCCACATTTAGGGTGTGTCTTCTGGCTTTAGATGATCCAATCAAGAAGATCTCTTTCATTTTGGTTAATCCCAGATCCAATCAAGTTGACACCCGGGATTAGCCATCACACCTTTGAAATAAGACAGTACTTGTTTGGATTTTATAGAAGCCCACCCACAGTTAAGAGACTATTAAGAGACTATGGACTTTTAAGTGTTTGGATTTTTTAAGGACTGTGGGATTTTTAAGGTTGTACTGTCTTATGTTGTGATATTAACATCATATCTTGGGGACAAAAAGTGGAAAGTTTATGGTGTGTCAAGTTGATAAGGGGTCAATTGTGCTGGATAGCTTTAGTGTCAACTTGACATATCTGGGTGGAGGGAGCCTCAATTGGGGAATTTCCTTTATTGGACTGGCCTGTGGCCATGTCTGAGGGGCATTTTGATGAGTGATATGGGAGGGCCCAGTGCACTGTGGGTGGTGCCACCCCGGGCAGGTGGGCTTGTGTTGCATAAGAAAGCAGGCTGAGCAGGGGCCAGGGGAGCAAGCCAGTAAGCAACATTCCTCCATGGCCTGTGTTCCTGCCCTGAGTTCCTACCTTGGGCTCCCGGATGAACTGTGATCCAGGATATGTAAGCTAAATAAACCCTTTCCTCCCCAAGTTGGTAGTGGTCAGAGTATTTTGTCACAGCAATGAAGAACAAACTAGGACAGTCTCCAAACTCAAAGGACATTTGGCAATGTCTAGAGCTAGTTTTTAAATTACATCTATCTATCATCTATCTGTCTATCATCTATCTATCTATCTATCTAACCACATGGGTACTGGGAATTGAACCCGGGTCCTCTGCAAGAGGAGCCTGTGCTCTCAACCATTGAGCCATCTCTCCAGCCTCCTACTTCTATCTTTTTAGTGTGTGTGTGTGTGTGTGTGTGTGTGTGTGTGTGTGTGTACCATAGTACCTATGTGGAGCTCAGAGGACAACTTGCAGGAGTTTGTTCACTCTTTCCACCAATTAGGTCCCAGGGTTTGAACTCAGTCTCAGGCTTGATGGAAAGAGCCTTTACCTGGTAAGTCATCTCACCTGTCCAAGAGCTATTTTTAATTTTCACAATTGGAAACGATGCCACTTTCTTCATCTTTTAAAATGTTTATTTGTTATTATTTCTTTTGTTATTAGTGTGTATATATGATGTGGGCATGGGAGGGGGATACATGCATGCCACAACACATGTGTGGAGGTCAGGACAACTTTGTGGAGTGAGTTCTCTCCTTTCATTTTTACATGGGCGCTAGGGATTGAACATAGGTTGTCAGGCTTGGCAGCAAGCACCTTTGCCTACCTAGCAATCTCACTGGCCCAATACCACTGTCATTTAGTGGGTAAAGGCTTGCTAACCAACCTACAATATATAGGACAGCCCTCACAACAAAGATGCATTGAACCCAAATATCAATGGTCCTGAGCTGGGAAACTCTGATTGCCCCTAAGGCACTGCTTCCCCAGCATGCCCTCTCAAATAGTCTGTACTACTGGGCTTTGGGAAGGATAGTGAGTGGCCTTCCATCCTTCTTATGGACGGATTCTCCAAATCTGTAAAAGCAGCTGTATTAGTCACTTTTCTGTTGCTGTGATAGAAACACTGACCCAAGCAATTTCTAGAAGGAAGAGTTTATTTGAGCTTACGGTTCCAGGTGAATTACAGTCCGTCATGGCAGGGAGGCATGGTGGCTGTATGTGGCTGGAGCAGGAGTAGCAGAAGCTAAGCTCTCACATCATCACACAAGCACAGGAAGCAAGAGAGCGACTGGTGATCTGGCAAGGCTTAAGAACATAGCTACACCTTCTAAAACATCCCAAAACAGCGCCACCATCTGGGGACAGAATGTCCAAATACTTGGAGCCTATGGGGAACATTTTCATTCAAACCATCACAGCAGCTTAGCTATGAATTCTGAATTGTCAGATGTTCCCACTCATTATTTCCCTCTCTTTTGGCTCTAGGGGATGTTAGCTCCTCTTTCCTCTGTCATTCCCTCCAGCACAGTTGTTTTAATTTTTTGAGACAAGATCTTTTTTTGTATTCTGGGCTGGCCTGGAACCTCCAGAAATCCTTCTGCTTCCAAGTGGGGGGATTAAACATATGCACAACCACAACCAATAGACCACACCTATCTTAGGTCTTTATGAATTCATTATCCATGTAGATTATCCTTATTTTTCTTGGCAAGGAATGTGCCTCTCTACCCTACCTCAGCCACTCGTTCACTTATTGCCACTAGTTGCAGCCCTATCATTTCAATTTAAGCATTCTACTTTTCCTTCCTTCCTTCCTTCCTTCCTTCCTTCCTTCCTTCCTTCCTTCCCCCCTCCCTCCCTCCCTCCCTCCCTCCCTCTCTCTCTCCCTTCCCTCCCTCCTTCCTTTCCCTTCCCTCCCTCCTTCCTTCCTTCCTTCCTTCCTTCCTCCCTCCTTCCCTCCTTCCCTCTTTCTTTCTTTCTTTCTTTCTTTCTTTCTTTCTTCTTTCTTTCAATGGGCCTGAGTTAGGTAGATAGTTAGGGTGATCTTTCTTTCTTTCTTTCTTTCTTTCTTTCTTTCTTTCTTTCTTTCTTTTTGACAGCATCTCCCCTGTAGCCCTAGCTGATCTGTAACTCACTTTGTAGACCAGGCTGCCCTTTATCTCACAGAGATTAATCTCTCTGCCTCCTGAGTGCTGGGATTAAGGTGTGCACAACCACACCACCACACACAGCTATTAAGATTCTGATTTTGACCATCACCTCCTGTTGTGTTCACCCATTCCCCTAGTAGTGTGATTTCAACAGACTTCTCATCTGACTGAGATAATCCATCTACTCACTGTAGTTTTTCTCTATCCCAGGTAAAATTCATTTTCCATCTTCTCAGAGCCTGCACCCATGCAGCTGAATACACCTGAAAAAAGCCTATTCAGTTATGCTAATTATTGCTCCCCACCTTTTCTTTGTCTTATTGTTGAGACAAAGTCAAGGCTGGATTTGGGCTAAGGACCCCCCCACCTCAACCTCCTGAGTGCACCACCGTGCCCAGTTAACTACTCTTTCTTAATGTTTAGGATCTCTGACAACAAATGAGCCTTGATGGTGCCAAATAATATGCTTCACTAATATATTTGTTTTTATTGATTTATTTTACAGTGCTGAGGATTGAACCTAGGGCCTTCTACACACTAGGCAAGCACTCTGCCTACCAATGAGCTGTGGCATCCCCAGACTTATATTTTCATAACTTACTCTCTTTTCTAGGTAACTATT
The DNA here is from genome assembly GCF_000622305.1 of Nannospalax galili. Classification (NCBI taxonomy): domain Eukaryota; kingdom Metazoa; phylum Chordata; class Mammalia; order Rodentia; family Spalacidae; genus Nannospalax; species Nannospalax galili. Next base: position 3,156,341 of record NW_008345290.1, read on the forward strand.
TTACTTTTCATTCATTCCACTTCAAACCTTTTCCCCCTTAAATTTATTTACAGCTGCTGATCTTGCTTCTTGCTTCACAAGGAAAACAGAAGAGGATTTCGATCCATTCCACCTCATCATCTTGCCCACCAGTGACTCTAGCCGACTACTGACACTTTCCCCTTACTGCTGTCAGAGAATTGTCCATGAGCCCAGACAAGGCCGACTCACTCATCAATAGTGTGATAGAGCCCACCCACACAGATTTGCAAATGCTTCTGGTTCTGTTTTCAACATTTTTGTGAGCTGGTTATTACCCTTTAATGGCTTGGACTCAGCCATAACAGGACTATTTCCATTGTATCAGCAAATGCTACAAACCAGTGTTCTTCCCCTTTCTTTCAGAGAGCTGTTTGCTAAACACTTTCTCCTTCCCATTCATGTAATATACATGCATATACTGTTCTAGTTCCTTTTTCTGTTGCTGTGATAAAATACCATGACCAAGGGAACTTATAGATGTTTATTTGATCTTACAGTGGTATGGCAAAATTAATTCTATTTTGCTCTAGCTGACTTATGCTTTACCCTGTGTTTTTGTCCAGCCATTCCCACTGTAGGCAGCCTGGTAAGACATCTCATGCAGATAGTTTCAGGGAATATATTGTTTCTACAATACTGGGAAACTCACAAGTAGCCAGGTAGCATGTCCAGATAGCATGTTCCCCCTCCCAGCTATAACTGCACCTCCATGGAGCCCATTGTTTCTACAATTCTGAGAAATTTGTTTTTTCCTTATGGAAATTTTTCATTAACTGAAAACCTCTTGTTAACTGACCTGCCCCTGGTCTGGTAACTATGGTAATCTAATGTAACTATGATTATTGGCTTTGCCTCTGATGATGTAATTGTGGCTTTAAGCGATAGACCCTGCCCTACTTCTCCTCAGGGTCAAGAGTTCTTTTGGGTATTAGCCTCCTTTCTGACCACTGGCTATTAATAAGGGAGTCCTAATTCAACCATCACTATGTGGCGTTCCTTTGTGAATCTCACTCAGTATTACAAAAGTTCAGAGGAGTAAAGTCCATAATGGCAGAGAAGGCAAGGCAGCAGAGGTGACCAGATCAGAAAGCTGAGCTATCACATCTTCAAGCAGGCACAGGAAACAGGGAGACAGGAAATCTGGCAAGTCTTAAAAACTTTCAAAGCTCGCCACCAGTGACTTGCTTCCTCCAGCAAGGCCACACCCTTAAAACCTTCCAAAACAGTGTCACCAACTGGGGAAAAAAGTCCAAATACTTGGAGCCTATGGGGGACCTCCTCATTCAAACCACTGCATTGTACTCCGTGGTCCCCATAGACTCATGACCATACAAAATGCAAAATACATTTAGTCCACCTTCAAAAATCCCTTTAGTCTCTACCAGTCTCAATATTATTCAAAAGTCCAGAGTCCAAAGTCACTTCTGAGACTCAAGACAATCTCTTAACTGTAAACCTCTGTAAAATCAAAAGACAAATTATATACTTCCAACATGCAATGGAATGCATTCCAATATGCGTTCCCATTCCAAAAGGAGGGAATGGCAGCATATTGAGGAAATACTGGACCAAAACGAGGCTGAAAACCAGTGGGGCAAACACCGGCAGCTCCATGTCCAAATTCTGGGACTTTACTTCCACAGAGCTTAGATGTCTCAGTCCTTTCTGCTTTGCTGCATGCAACATGCAGCTCTCTCTCTTGGACTGATACTGCATCCTGTATGAAGCTCTCCTTTGCAGATATTTCACAGCTCTAGCATCAGGAATGTCTTCTTGGGATCTCCACTGCTAACCAGGCTTAACATCATGCAATGGCCTGTAAGGGCCTTCTTTATGCAGGAGTACCTCTGCTGCACACTGGCTGGCCTCTGAAACCTCAGAGGAAGAACTGATGACCCCTTCACCCTTAACTCTTTCATGCTTCTAAAGCTAGCACCACACTGCCAAGTTTGGCTTCCAGTTTGGGATGGACTGTGGCCTGCTTCATCCACATTGCCAGTAGCTTCAGTGGGTGGCAGTTTTCTAGAGAAAGCTCCTTAGACTTTTTTCTTTCACAAGTTGGATGCTTACCTGGGTGTAATCTTGCCCTGAAGATGTTCTTTCCATTGTTTAAGTGCAAATCTCTAGGTCTTTCCTTAAAGGTTTTAATCTTCTTATCAAAGAGACCTTCTCCTTCAGTACATGCCTTCACTCCAACATTAGTCTTACTAGTGCTCTTTTTCAATCCAAACTGCACATTTCACATTTTTCTGACCCACTTGCTCTTTTCCCTTGTAGATCTCCATAATATTCACCATTAATAACCACACCATCGATTAGGCTGTCTTGAAATTTCCTCCACCAAAGAAATTAGTTCATTACCTTTCAGCTTAGCCTCTGGCAAGCTCTTGCTATCAGGCAGACAGCAGCCACACTGTCAAAATATCCAAGTTGCTGTTTAAGTCCTTATTTCCTTCTGGAACTACTTTGCTCTCAGCACTGCTTCCCTCCAGGCTCCTATGAGAATGTCCTGTTGAATTTTGCTTACAACATTCAACCGTTTTTCTAGTTCAAACCTCCAGTCCTCCACATTTCTCCAAAACCCCACATGATCAGGTTCTTCATAGCTAAACCCATTTCTGCTACCAACTTCTGTATTGTTCCTTTTCTGTTGCTCTGATAAAACACCATGACCAAGGGAACTTATAGAAGGAAGAGTTTATTTGAGCTTACAGTTCAGAGGATTAGAGTCCATAAAGGCAGGGGAAGCATGGTGGCAGAGGTGACCAGACAAGAAAGCCAAGCAATCATATCTTCATGTAGGCACAGGAAACACAGACAGACAGGAAATCTGGCAAGGCTTAAGAACTCTCAAAGCCTGCCCCCAGTGACACGCTTCCTCCAGTGAAGTTACACATCCTAAAACCTTCCAAAACATTGCCACCAACTGGGGACAAAAAAATGGCCAAATACAAGCTGGGCATGGTGGCACATGCCTTTAATCCTAGCACTCTGGAAGCAGAGGCAGGTGGATCTGTGTGCGTTCAAGGCCAGCCTGAATTCCACGCCAGCTGGTGCTACAGGGAGACCTTGTCTCAAAAAGACCAAAAAAAAAAAAAAAAAAAAAAAAGAAAAAAGCCAAATACTTGGAGCCTATAGAAGGTATTCTCATTCAAAACACCACACCAACCAAAAGCAACTTGGGGAAGAAAGGGTTTATTTCAGCTTACACTACTTCCAGGTTATGATCCATCATTGAGGGAAGTCAGAGAAAATAGAGTATGGCGGAATGCTGCTTACTAGTGTGTCTGCTCTCTCTGGCTTGTTCATCTAGTTTTTTACATAGCCCAGACCCACTTGCCTAGGGATGGCACTGCTCACAGTGGGCTGGGCCTTTGTGCATTAGTTGTTGATCAAGAAAATAGCCACAGGCCAATTTGATCAAGGCAATCCCTGAACTGAGATTCTCTGAGAACTCTAGGCTGTGTCAAGTTGACAGATGAAGCTAATGTGTATATAAACATATTTATATTTCATGTACACTTGAAAATGTATATTACTGAGTTACTATAGCATGTTTACTTATCTACCCTTTCCCCAACATTGTGGGGTTTATGGCTGTTTTGAGAAGGTGTCTTACTGTGTAGTCCAGAATGGACTTGAATTCATAATTCTCTTTCCCCAGCCTCGCAAGGGCTAGGATTACAGGCATGTAGTATCATGTCCCTCTTGCCCACAACATTATGATATGCATGGAAGTTGATATGTATAACTCTCATTTATTCATTTATACTGCCCTGCCCCACCCTACAGGGATGTAAGCTCCATAAAGGTATAAATTTCTTTTTAAAACATTTTGAGGACGAAGGATGTAACTCAGTGTTGATGCATTTGCCTAGCATATGCAATGCCCTGTACCAAAAGATTTTTTTTCTCTTGCTAGTATGGCATTGCATACCTGTAATTTCAGCACTTGGAGGCACCTGCAAGAGAATTGCCACAAATTTGAGCTCAGCCTGGGCTGCATAGCAAGTTCAAAGCTACATAATGAGACACTGACTCAGAACAACAAAAATTTTCATTTTTAGTTAGTGTAGAAAATAATAGGTTTCATTATGACATTTTAATACAAACATATATCATTATAGCTTGCTCTTATTTGCCTTCCCCAATACTCCTCCCCCTCCTGCTGCTTCCCTTCTTCCCCACAAAGACCCACTTCTGCTTCCGATTCATATACTATATATGTGTCATATGTTTCCACCAATTCTCTCTCTCCCTGTCTCCCTCTCCCTCTTTTTCTCTCCCACTCTGGATTTTTGAGACAAGGTTTCCCTGTAGCTCCAGCTGGCCTGGAACGCACTATGTAGGCTAGGCTGGCCTCAAACTCACAGAAATCCTCCTGCCTCTGCCTCTCAAGTGCTGGGATTAAAGATGTGTGCCACCACACTCAGCTTAATACTCTCTTTTGTTCCCCCCTTCCACTCCATTTAGACACTTTCTCTGCCACCCCCAATGTACCCTTTACATTTTCAAGTTGTAGATATTCTGTGTGTAAAAGAAGACATATACTATATGTCATTCTGCCTGGTTTATTTTGCTTAACTGGATAACCTGCAGTACTGTACGTTTTCCTGAAAATGATATAATTTCATTTTTCTTTATGGTGGAATAAACTCCTTTATATATGTGGAGTACATTTTCTTTATCCATTCTTCTGTTGATGGATGTCTAGGCTAGTTCCATATTTTGGCTAATGTGAGTAGTGCTGGAATAACCATGGATGGAAGGCACAGATTTCTATTGACTTTATTCTATATTGCTAGTGCTTGGAAGAGTGCCCAGCACAAAGAAGACTCAAAACATTTGTTTGATGGAGTGAATGGGATGTGATTGAAACTACTTCTGCCACTTCTCCACGTTAAGACATTGCCTGGTTACATGGTGCTGTTTAGACACTAGTCTGTTTGCTGTCAAACCCTGCTGAGAAAGTAATTTTGCATGTCCTTCTTAAGCCAAATAGGGTAAACTTAGCGAGAAGAAATAGGTGGTCAGTGAAAATGTCCGCAATAAAGGACTCCCCTGGTTTGGAGACCCAAGGCCACCAGGGGGCAGTAGAAACACTGGAAAGCCAGGCTGCCAGGGATCTCTTTCTGAAGACAGGTGCCCCAAACACACGTTTTTCAAAAAAATATTTTATTTATTATTTTTTTATGTGTATGAGTGTATTGCTTGCATGTATGTGAGTGTACCCATGACGTGCAATGCTGCGGAAGTCAGAAGAGGGCTTCAGATTCCCCTGGAACCGGAGTTAAGGACGGTTCGTAGCTGTCATGTGGGTGCTAGGAATCTAAACCGGGTCCTCTGCAAGAGCAGTGAGTGCTCTTAACTGCTGAGCCATCTCTCCAGCCCCCAGCACACGTTTTTTTCAAGTGGAATGCCTTAACCACATGGACACTGTGTGACTCTGTTTACTTCTTATTTTGGTTAACTTGTTTTTTATGAACATCATACTTCTGAGAATTTATATAAATGTATGCTTTATATTTTTTCTTACATCTGGCATTACTAAATTTAAAATGCTACAGAATACATAACACTGAGATAAAACTCACATAACATAAAATATCATAAGCCATTTTAAAGTGTGCAATTTAAATGTACTTCAGGGAATTTTAATGAGTTGTCACTCAAATAAACTCATTGAGTGAATGAGTTTTAGTGTATTTATACTTTTGTGGAAACATCATCACTGTTTAATCCAGAACACTCCCATCATCCCTAAAACAAAGTGTGAAATAGCCACTCCCCACCCTCCTTTCCCCTAATTTTCTCATAACTGCTGATACACTTTGTGTTTCTCTGGATGTGCCTATTGTGGGGATTTCATATGAATGGATTCAGACAATATGTCAGCTAGACTTTTAATGGTAAGATTTATCTATGGCATAAACATAAGGCTATTTTTCTTGGAGTTTTGTCTAAGATACCAAAGTAATATACAAGGTATGTTAAAAACAGTTTTGGAATTATCAGCGACCTTAACTTGAATTAATATTTTATAATAGAATTTTAAGGCTATCAGATTATTGGGCTTGCCTACCTTCTTAAACAGGAAAATATTTTTAAAAATTCAGTTGTGGGGCTGGAGAGATGCTCAGTGGTTAAGAGCACTGACTGCTCTTGCAGAGGACCCAGGTTTGACTCTTAGCACCCACATGGCAGCTAACAACTGTCCTTAACTCCAGTTCCAGGGGAATCCAATGTCCTCTTATGACCTCCATGGCATTGCACGACACGGGAACACTCACATACACGCAGGTAACACACTCATACACATAAAATAAAAATAATAAATAAAGTATATTTAAAAGAAACCAATGAGATTAAGTTAGCAGGAATCATGTAAACTTCTATTTAAAAAAAATTCAATTGTGATGAGTTAGGAACAGAAGGATTCAGGTGACAGAGACTAGTTAGCAAGTTCATGACTTCATAATTTCCTACCAATGGGGCTGGAGAGATGGTTCAGCAGTTAAGGATGAATACTGCCCTTGTAGAGAACCAGAGTTCAATTCCCAGCACCCAAGTCAGATGACACCTGTAACTCCAGCTTCAGGGGGATCTGATGCTTTGGGCCTGTATCCATGTGCACATACCCACATGCATACACACACACACACACACACACACACACATGCACACAAAATTAAAAATGAAATTATATCATTTGTAGGAAAATGTACAGTACTGCAGATTATCCAGTTAAGCAAAATAAACCAGGCAGAATGATGCATAGTATATATTTTCTTTCATGCACAGAATATCTATGACTTGAAAGTATAAAGGGAACATTGGGGGTGGGGGGGGAGAAAGTGTCTTAATGGAGTGGAAGGAAGGAAAAAGAAAGGGAATTAAGCTGGGTGTGGTGGCACATGCCTTTAATCCCAACACTTGGGAGGGAGAGGCAGGAGGATTTCTGTGATGTTTAGGCCAGCCTGACCTACATAGTGAGTTCCGGGGAAACCCTGTCTCAAACCAACCAACCAACCAACCAACCAACCAAAAAAACAAACAAAAAGCAATACCCCCCCCCCCAAAGAAGGCAAAGCAATATCTAGACATAGACATTATCCATCATGCTTTCTGGGTTTTGTTGACAGTGGAATTTTTTTTCTCATGGTCTGATTGGCTCTGGGCCCAGAACTAGATGCAGGTGTTTCTGGTGGGGTTTGACCACAGCCCACAGTATAGCCCATTTCTGGAAACAGCTAGACTATTTAGCAAATATTAGGGGAAACAGAGAGAGTGGGTTGTCTCCTTTTCACAGCTTTCCCAAAGAAATTGTGAGTTCATGGCAATATTGAATCATAACACCTTTGTTCATCTTATTTGGGATACATAGAAAATAGATTCTCTTAATGTATTTACATAGACAACCATATCAAGAAAAACAGTAAGTAGAATTTCTAACACAAGGAGGTGCAAGCGTGGGGTTTTACCTCTATTTCAAATTTTCTCTCAATACAGAAGAGCAGCTTCTTTTAAAAATTATATTTTATTTATTATTTTTATTTTATGTGTATACATGTATTGCCTGCATGTAGGTACATGCACCTGTGTCGTGCAATGCCCGAGGAGGACAAAAGAGGGTGTCAGATCCCCTGGAACTGGAGTTACAGACAGTTATTAGCTACCATGTGGGGGTTGGGATTTGAACCCCGGTCTTCTGCAAGAACAATCAGTGTTCTTAACTGCTGAGTCATCTCTTCAGCCCCAAAAGAGCAGCTTCTTATCTCAGAAAGTCTTTATGCAACATGTTTGTTCCTGGTTATGAATTCCTCTGCTGCTCATACACAAGGAAACCATCACATGTTGGTGTAAGGGACACCAGGCTTCAAAGGTTTTGAAGGGCTCATATGCTTTAAAATTGAAATTTACTGAAGTAATAGTGACAGGAACACAGGAAGGAAATAACCACCAAAAGTTATAATTTGTGTCATAATTTTTATGACCATAGGAATAGACAGGTATATCCCAAATAATTTTTTAAAAATTGAATTTAGTTGGCATAGTAGTACATGCCTGTAATTCTAGCACCTGGGGGTAGGTGAGAGCAAGAGGATCAGGCATTCAAGGCCAGCCTGGGCTACAAGAAACCCTGTCTCAAAAAGAACCTCCTGTTGGGTGTGGTGGCACACATTTTTAATCCCAGCACTCAGGAGGCAGAGGCAGGCAGACCTCTGTGAGATCAAGGCCAGCTTGATTTACATAGGGAATTCCAGGCCAGCTGGGGCAATGGGGGACCCTACCTTAAAAAACAACAACAAAAAATAAAAAAAAAGGCTAGAGAGATGGCTCAGTGGTTAAGAGCCCTGGCTGCTCTTGTAGAGGATCCAGGTTCGATTTCTAGCACCCATATGGCAGCTAAAAACTGTCCTTAACTCCAGTTCCAGGGGATCTGACACCCTCTTCCTCTGACCTCCATGGGCATTGCACAGCACAGGTGCACTTACATACATGCAGGCAATCCATTCACACACAAAAATGAAAATAATAAAATATTTTAGAAAAAAATCAAACAAGACCCCCCCAACGGATTAAAAACCATCTAAGGCAGGCACGACTTATTGATTGAGAAGTTCATTTATTATCACTCATTAAATATTTACTAAGTGCACATTATTTACTTTTAACTGTACTGTATGTTCTATGATCAAGAGAACTGAACTGCCTTCAAAAATTCAACCATGATTACGTAATATACAACAACATTGGAATAGAAGACAGTTGTCTGAAGAAGGCGTTGTGACGGAAAGGGGCATTTTCTGATTAGTTCTGGTTTTAATGGGCAATGTAGACATGATAGAAGTAAGGAAATGGGACTAAGGATGATAGAAAGACTGCCACATGTCTGAAAAATGTCATTGGGGAAACCTGAATGACTGGAGGTTGCAACAAGCCAGGAAAATAAAGGTCTAATGCTTGGGCTGTGTGATATAGAGAATTGACAGAGCAAGCTGAGCAAGTCTTTCCTCTGAGTAGAAAGTGGCCTTCATATTGAAACAGATAAAGGGTCGGGGAGACACTGGAGCCCTAGATAAGTGAGAAACATGGGAATGTCCAAAGCTGGGCAGAGATCTAAGTAATTGTCCACCACTCAACCCGCATGAATTATAGCCTAGCATACTCAACCCCAAATGTACAGTTAGATAGACAGTCTGTTTTTCTGAAAATCAAAAAGAATGAAATCAAGATTGGATACTAGCAAGTATAGTGGCAGTTTTCTAGAAAGAGAAGTTGTACTCAAATTACAGACTTGACACATTGACTTTGATTCAAAAGATTCAAGAAAAGGTTGTTCATAGTATCATGGCTCAGTGAGTGAAGGTGCTTGCCACCAAGCCTGACAGCCCGTGTTCAATCCCCAGGACCCACACGGTAGAAGGAGAGAACTGTTCTTGGAAGTTGTACTATGACTTCCACCTGCATACTGTGGCATGAGTCTGAGTGCGTGCACACACACACACACACACACACACACACACACACTATAAATAAATATTTCTTAAAAAGTGAGTTTTCTAGGGACATGCATTTTTAGATTAACTTTCTTTTGGCAAGATCCATGAATTTGTAAAAATAGTAGCAATGGCAGCAGATCAGGTTCCTTAGGGCCATAGGGCAGGCTTCTCACATATTTGCCAAGGTCCTTGAGTGTAGAGCATTGTTTCTTGTCTTTGTGTCCTTCATACTTGCTGAGGTGTGTGCTCTGGGCAAATTGATACAGAAAGCAAATGAAGGGTGGAGGAAAGTCAAACTACTGGACAAATGGAAAATTCAAATCATGAAACAATAAAATGTGGATAATGCCATTTCAGCTTTGAAACAATGACATATTTGCCTATATGCAGGTTACAAGCCAAGTTTCCCTTCTGAGTGTATGTCCTAGAGAAACCCATCACAGTTTAAAGAAACAGGCACCAGTGGGTTTGTCATGGCTTTGCCAGTAGCAAAAAACAAGAAACAACATTGGGGTAGCACATTAAACAGGGCCAGATGGACCTTTGCTCCAGACTCCTCCCAGTAATATAATAACTCAAAATTATACATATATTAAAACCAAATAATAATTATCATTAGTTTGATTTACTATTTATTACACTATTTATTTATTATAGTAGGTATGTGTGTGTATAATGTGTCTATGTGAATGCAGGTGTGTGCATGCTACAGCAAGTATACCAGTCAGAGGACAACTTTCGGAAACTGGTTCTCTCACAGGCTGGGGATCGAACCCAGCTTATCAGGCTTGCACAGAAAGTGCTTTTACTCATTGAGCCATCTTGAAGGCCCAAGAATTATTTTATTTCATGGGAAAGAGGAGGGTGACAACCAGCTCATCACCTATGAAATACAATAAAAATGAATAAAAGGGTGTAAGTGATTATCATTTTATCATATTACCATTTTTGTTTGCACCTGTGATCTCAGCACTCATGAGGCTGAGGCAGGCAGAAGGCTGAACTTGAGGGCAACCTGAGCTACCTAGCAAGTTCCATTACAGAGACCCTGCTTCAAAAAGAAAATAAAAACAACAAACCCAAAACCATACAAAGAAACAATAAAACAAAATAAAATGAAAAATTTTACTTATTTTAAAAAATATTTTATTTATTTTTATGTGTATAAGCGTATTGCCTATGTGTGTGTTTAAGTGTGCCTGTGTCATACAATGCCTGTGGCGATCAGAAGAGGGTATTGAATCCCCTGGAGCTGGAGTTACAGATGGTCGTTAGCTGCCGTGGGGGTGCTGGGAATTGAATCTGGGTCCTCTGCAAGAGTAGTTAGTGCTCTAACCACTCAGCAATCTCTCCAGTCCCCAGACTTAGTTTTAAAAATAATTTTTATTGAAATTTTGTGTATTTTTAAATTTTATTTATTGTTTTTATGTGTAGGTGTGTATTGCCTGAATGTAGATAAGTACACCTGTGTCGTGCAATGCTCGTGGAGGACAGAAGAGGCTGTCAGATCCCCTGGAACTGGAATTACAGACAGTTGTTAGCTGCCATGTGGGTGCTGGGATTCAAGCCTGGGTCTTCTGCAAGAACAACCAGCATTCTTAACTGCTAAGCCATCTCTCCAGCCCCGAAATTTTGTGTATTTAATATACAAAATCATCTCTTTTTTGAAGACACAAAACTTACTTTAATAGAAATTTTGTTTGTAGTTCTTACACTCTTCAGTGTGAGCTGAGAGGGAACCCACTGCCCCATACTAGTGTCCCAGTCCTACGAGCAGGGGAGAAATGGGATAAGAGCCCTATTCTTCCTCAGTGCTGGGGGGCCCAAGACACCACCCTTTTCTTCTGCCCTCCTCTGGGATCCAGGAAGGAAAGCAAATGGAATCTCAAGCCCAGGGCTTCTCCACACCTTGTTCCTGGAGTTGGAGGGTAGTAACTAGGGGTTGGAGAGAGAAGGGGACAACAGGGAAAGATGTTGGACCAGAAATGAGAAGCCAGAGGGGTGAGGACTGAAGGAGAAATGAAGACAAAACACTAGTACAAAATGAAAAGGTGGGGGGAGGGGAAGGGAAGGCAGGGGACAAAACCTAAATCCACTCCAAATCTCAACCTGCCTGGGGAAAACAAAGTTGAGTCTCATAGAGACATTATTGGGAGCAGCTGGCTCTGTGGAGGGTAGTTCAGGCCTCAGTCCAGCCCTGGAGTCAGGTGGTGTGGCCTCTACAGCTCATCCTTAGGCTGGCTGGTGCCATCTTCCTCCTCGTCTTCCTCCTTGTCTTCCTCATCTTCTTCATCCCCGTGCTTGTCCTCGGCCTCTTCCTCCTCCTTGTGCTTCTTGTCTTCTTCTTCCTCCTTGAGTCTCTGCTCCTCATCCTGTTTGTCCTTCGTCTGCTTTTCTGAAGTCTTGGTGGCTCCCCATGTCTCATTGCCAAACTCCTCTGCATTTGCCTCATCATTGGTAATGAGGAAGTTGGCAAAGATGGTGCCCAACTTGACCTGCCAGAGATCTAGGTCCAGCACAGCAAAGTTATCATAGGCATAGGTGTTGGCATCTGGAGAGTATTCAGGGTTGTCGATTTCTGGGTGGATCCAGGGGCCATTGTAATCCCGGTTGTCAATCTGCCTTTGTACTCAGGAGTCTGAATCACTGGTGGTTCCCATTCTCCATCCATCTCTTCACCCCAATCCTCAGGTTTCTTAGCGTCAGGGTCAGGGATGTGCTCAGGCTTGTCCCAGTTCTCAGGTTTGGAGTCTGTGGGGTCATCAATTTTGGCACGCTCATCTCAGTCTTCTTCAGGATCCTTCCTCTTCTCGGGTGGCAAGAAGTCCCAATCGTCTTCCAAGGAGCCTGACTCCACCTGGCTATTGTCAATTTTCACCTCATAGGTGTTGTCTGGCCGCACAATCAGCATTGTACAAATGTGTGAACTCATCCTCCTTACACCAGATGTCCTTGTTGATTAGCACATTCTTGCCCTTGTAGTTGAAAATGACAGGAACTTTCTTGGTGCCAGGACTGCAGATGTCATGACCAAACATGGTGTTGAATTCTGAGTCTCCATGCATGTCCTTCTGGTCCAAAGTACCTGGAAAGAGCTTCAGGTATCCACCACCACATTGACATTCTGTTTATGCTTCACCATGAACTGCACCACCAGCAGTTGTTGCTGAAGGGCTTGACTCTGGCAGACAGGGCTTTGTAAAAGCGGGCATCCTGGCTTGTCTGCAGCCCTTTATCCTTCTGGTCCCGGTAGAACTTGTCAGAACTGAGGACAAATTTATCAAAACCACACTTTTGTTTGGATTCGACCCAGCCCCTCCGTTTAAGAACATCAGCTCTTTCTCACCCAGCAGTAATCAGCTGCCAATTCTTCAACTAAGATTGGGGCTTGCTGTTCATTTCCACAGTTCTGTGCTGAGTTTTTGTCTCCATAAGTTTGCGTGGGTCTTGAGCATGCTGACAACATTGCTGTAGGTTTGTATGAGGAGAGTCCCAGGAGCCTGTAGGACTATCTCCTTATGGTCATGTACCTCCTCCCTGGCTCTTACAATCTTTCCAACCCTCTTCGGAAATGGTCTCTGAGCCCTGGGTGGGTGGACCTCAGTATAGGAGATCGGTCCAAGGACCCACACTCTGCCAACTCTTATTCTCTGTGTTTTGGCCATTTGTGGCCTTTTGTGTTCCTGACCCTCTGTTGCATGAGGGAGCTTCATTGTTGAGAACTGAAAGATGCATTAGTGTTCTCTTCATCCCTTGTTCTATGTTCCATGAGTCTTAGGTGTAGAGGTTTGCATCTGAAATGTGCCACTTAGGCTTGGGGCTCGGGCAATTCACAGAGAATTTCTGTGTGTGACCAGTGGTATAACTCTGTGATAATCTCTGTCTTTTGAAAAAGAAGCTACTTTTTTTTTCTTTGGAAAATCCAAACAAGTTTATTAGGCTTGCTAACAGAGCATAGAGTGGGGATTTATTTACAGAAGAGTGGGTGCCCCTCCCATTTATGGCTGCGCTGGAAAGTCCACACTCAAATATAGATACTGTGACTTCCCGACAGCCTCACAAAATGGTGAGAGAGGTGCCTCATGGAGTTCTTGATTTATATATCCTTAGCCCCTCCTCTACTTGCAGCTAAGTTGACTGATTGGGTGGGAGGGGTAACCAGACTTACTTTTTTATGCAGAGGATTTTATTTTGTGCTGCCATAACAATTTCATTATAGGTCAAAAAAGGAAAAGGGGAAAAAATGGTAAAACCACCACACTTGTAAACACTAAAGTTTTTCTACCTTTAAACAGGATTCTTCATCTGGTAGATTTTTCATATCTCACTCAAAACAGACAATATGCTTACCATATTTTAGAGATTGTAGGTTTCAACTGAAACGATTTTTTAAAAATTTACAAATATTTTGTTATTTTAACATTTTATTATTTTTATTTTATGAGTATGAGTGTATTGCCTACGTGTATGCAAGTGTACCCATGTTGTGCAGTGGCCATGGAGGTCAGAAGAGGGAAAAGGGTGTTGAATTCCCTGGAACTGGAGTTACAGCCAGTTGTTCTCTGCAAGAGAACCTGGGTTCTCTGCAAGAGCAGTCAGTGCTCTTAACCACTGAGCCATCCTTTTCCTTATTTATTTATTTATTCACCATGCCCACTCCCTCCCCATTCATTCATTCATTCACAGGGTCTCCCTGGTCCCAGTCAGCCTAGAAGTCACTATGTAGACCAGGCTGACCTGAATCTTGCAGAGATCTGCCTGCCCTCTGTCTTCCCAGGACTGGAATTAGAGGTATGCACCACCACACCTGGCATCTAAATTTATTTTTTAAAGCGTTTCTTTTTATTTATGAGTATGAATATTTTGCCTGCATGTATGTAAGTATACCCATGTCATGCAATGCTCATAAAGGTCAGAAGGGGGCATTGGATCCCCTGGAACTGGAATTACAGTTGTTAGACATCATGTGGGTGACTGGAGCTGAACCTAGGTCCTCTGCAAGAGCAACCAGTGCTTTTAACTGCCCAGTCATCTCTCCAGCCCCTGAGAAAAAAATTTCAGAGTCATTGTATGTTAAATTTGAAAAACTGTCCTACATAAAAATGTACTTAAGAATCATGTAACAAAAAGGAAAGAAAATTACTGTTGAAGGAGAGATGAAAGTGCTCATAGCCCACTGTGTAAATATGGATGTTCATTCTTGGTATTGCTTAGATGTCAGGATTTCTTGCTTCTGCCTTTTTCATACTTTGTACTGTGTTTTACTTACACGGTATTCATTAAGGCAAACAGAGTCTTTTCTGAGGAGGGTTTAAGAATATAGTAGACAGGCTGGATGTGGTGGTGCATATATCCTAGCATTTGGGAGGCAGAGGCAAGGAGATTGCCCGGGAGTTCAAGGCCAGCCTGAGCTACATAATGAGTCCCTGTCTCAAAACAAACAAATTGTAGCCAATTAGCAAATCTTTGACTTTAAAACAGATTAACCCTTGCCCTTCCTTTCCCCAGGGAGCTATTGGCAGTTGATCGCTACAAGGGGAGGGGCAGTCACAGTCTTTGGTGCTGTAAGCACTGGTGAGTAGCCCATCTCCAGTGGAGAGCTCCACACCCATGCTCATGCCGGTGGTCTTGGTGAAACTCAATGGATCACAAAACAAAGGGCAAGAAAATGGGAGGAGGACTTGTTGGGAAGAGGAAGTTGTCTGGGGTGAGGGGAGACTATGGAAGGGT
Source organism: Nannospalax galili (assembly GCF_000622305.1). Taxonomy (NCBI): domain Eukaryota; kingdom Metazoa; phylum Chordata; class Mammalia; order Rodentia; family Spalacidae; genus Nannospalax; species Nannospalax galili. The sequence goes on from NW_008345290.1 coordinate 3,171,595, forward strand.
GTGGTGGTGAATGTGACCAGAATGCATTATATGCATGAATGAAATTGTCAAAGAATAAAATTTAAAAAATAGGTCAACATACAAAGCCTTTAAGCATATTTGTCTTGGACTAGTGACAAGATGAACTTGATCATTAGCAATGTGATCAGACTACACTGTATGAAATTCTGGAATCAATTTTTTTTAAATGTTTATTTATTTTTTTTAATTTTTAAAAATTATTTATTTAATAACAACATACTTAGAAGAAGCATATCATTACAACACAATTAACATATTCAATAACGGTTTCCTGAGGTAGGATGCATCTCTTTCAAAATTGGCTGTAAATTTTTAGGTTTACAGTTGAATTATTACAGTTATACAATATTGTACTCAGTATAAACCCTATAAG
>NW_008345290.1:3179208-3183354 GCF_000622305.1 Nannospalax galili
TTATTTATTTATTTTTATGTGTATGCATGTATTGCCTGCATGTAGGTAAGTGCACCTGTGTTATGCAATATTCGAGGAGGTCAGAAGAGGCTGCCAGATCCCCTGGAACTGGAGTTATGGTCAGTTGTTAGGTCCCATGTGGGTGCTGGGTTTCAAACCTGGGTCTTCTGTAAGAGTAGTCAGTGTTCTTAACCACTGAGCCATCTCTCCAGCCCCTGAAAATTGACAAAATTTTTAAGGACAATTCTACACTATTAAATATTAGGTAACTACAAGTGTAACTTAAAATGCAATGACTTTGTAGTATTTAATACAATTCAGCTTGTAGTTAAGGGCATGAGATAACATTTAACAAAAATAATGAAATCAATATACCTAATAATCAACTGAAAAATAGATATGGACACAATCTCCAAAATATTTTTTTAATATGACTATTAACCACTTATTCAAAGATATGCAAGAATCTGAAGGCTTAAAGTCTACTTTCATGTACAGTCATTTCAAATAATTTTATGTCTCAGCTGAAACCTAGGAGAGAGTGTGATGGAGTAAACAAACAGTTCCACTGGGCAGTTAGAAGGTGAAAACACTCTGCTCCCAGCCTGCTGTTCTCCCTGTGTGTACTGCACTAGGAGCAGCATGCTGAGGGCCAGTGCTAATGCCATTTGCCTCATTAACATTATAGGCTTCTTCTTATATTGCTTTTTTTCCATAAAATTTGGAAATGCCTCTTCTGCTCCAGAAGTAGTTTCTGTATCTTGGCAGAGGTTTCCATGAGGTTTATGTTCTCAAGGAATAACTTCACCTTATTTTATTTATTGCCTAGATTCCCCTACTTCCCACTGGGGATTGAGCCCAGGGACATATGCACAACATAAAAATAGATAAAGAAAATTAATAAAATAAACAGCTCTACCACTAAGCTAAATCTCTAGACCTTATCTCTGAGATTTGAAATCACTTTTACATCTAATACCCATGTTGAAATTGAAATGCTACTGTGCATCTGCGAACCAGGCTGTCGAATAACCGAATGTACTTCCCCTTGCAACATCATACACTAATAAAGTCCAACGGTACCTCTGTCAAAAGACTTTGTGGTAGAAGGACTGGATTTCTGCCTTGTTGCATCCCACACCTGAAGTTTTTTTTTTTGAACTGGAAGGAAAGAACCTTTTTATTACCCAATGTTTGCTGTTCAGGTGGATCATGTGGAACTTACGCTAGAGCTTAGTATTCAGCTGCATGTGCTTCTGCTTTCTTTCTTTTTTTTTTTTTAAAAAAATAATTTACTGAGAATTTCATACATGCATATAAGGTATTTTGATCAAATCCATGCCCACTCCCTCCCCTCCAACAACCCCCCCATCACTTTTTTTCTGATAACTTCATGTACTCTTTCTTCTTTTTTTTTGGTGGGGCTTTTTGCTACTCTAACATTACCCCTATGAAGAGGTAACCCAAAAATTAGATAATAGCTCCCAAATACTTTTGACATTTTTGGCCTTTGGAACAGAGTATGCTGCTAAGAGGCCCAAGGACAACTGGTTACTTTTCTTTGGGGTCTTTTTACTCTGCCTAGCCAATTCCTACCTCCTATTCTTACCATCCTCTAACTTGTGGATAGAGAATCAGGATGCAGACCACTCTGGCTTCTTCCATGCTGAACAGGGATGCAGGGTGAGGCAATTGGGGTACCCCTTCAGTGGGTCTACCTAAAAGACTCCCAAATTGCATAACTCTTATCTGTAGGGGGAAAAGAAAGTCCTTGACTGGTGGATAGGAGATGTGAGGGAGAAGTAAAGTCAAGAGCAATTAGCATTACAAGTTCTAGACAGGGAACCAGAAAAAAGTCAGAATGGGGCAAATTTCAAATATTCATATGAGAGTCCAATGGAATTTCTCAACGAGAGCTTCCAAACCATATCTGAAGTTTTATTCATTACCCATCAGTTATCACTGGAACACTGAACTCTATACCAGTGGTGAGACCATGCACCAGGAGAAGCCATTTGTCCATAAACTACAGCAGTACGAACAGTTCACTCATACCTGTGTCACTGATGTTGCTGTACTTGAAGAGACAGGCAATGCCAGGTCCATGGCTGCCCAGTGCCAGGGCACTTGGCTCCACTGCCTGTTCCTTTCAGGCCTACATTTCTAAACTAGATGTAACAATTGCAAGCCCAAGCACTCAGTATGCACAAACCTACACTTAGACATCTGTAGTCCCAAAACCAACCCAGGACCTCCACCCATTAATCTTCAAAATGTGTTTCTTTTTTAATATATATTTTATTTTATTTTTAATATTTTATTTATTTATTTTTAGCATATGAGTATAGTGCCTACATATGTGTAAGTGTACCTGTGTCGTGAAATGCTCTCGGAGGTCAGAAGAAGATATTGGATTCTCTGGATCTGGGGTTACATCTGCCATGTGGAAGCTGAGAACTGAACCCGGGTCCTCTGCAAGAGTAGCTACGGCTCTTAACTTTTGAGCCATCTCTCCAGCCCCAAGATTTTATTTTTAATCATTTATCTATGTGACTTTTTTGGTTGGTTGGGCTTTTAATCCTGTATGTAATCATTACTAGGCATATGAGATGAGACATTTTGGGTCAAAAATTTTAAACTTTTTTTTTTTAATGTTTAAAAAAATTTTTTTTAGAAGAAGCATTTCATTACAGCTTTAACACACTCAATAACAGTTTCCAGAGCAAAGATACATCTCTTTCAAAAGTGGCTATAAAATTTTTAGGTTCACTGTTGAATTAATAGAGTTATAGACTATTGAACTCAGTATAAGCCCCGTAAGACACAAAGTTGAATGAGTCTTCAACCTCCAAAAAAGATCTCCATTTCATTTTAAAATATACTGTTTTTTACAGAAAGACAGAAAGAAAGTTTTTGCTAATAACACTGAGATGTTGGCGCATGCATCTCTAATCTGTATGTATCTGATTATTACTAATCATAATCGGTTACACTTGGATCCTTGGCACCTGTATATGTCTATAAAGTCATCGGGTAGATTTCAATGGTTAATGCTTATCACCGCTACTAATTAACATGACATAAATTTTTATGCTTCCTCCTAAAATAGAATTCATTTTTTAAATTTGTGGACTTTTTTTTTGTGTGTGTATATCACACAGAACATCCCAAACTGTCATATTCAACTGTATACCCACTTCCCAGATGGCACTCTCCCATAGCCTCCTTCCTCCCACTAGAGCCCTTATACTCTGTTATCCCTGCTACTGTCCACGGTGATGTTGGCACCCCCAGCTGTTCCCCACTACTTGTCCATTTGGTGAATCTAGTCAGCCTATCTAGAGGTCTTTGTTTTAGGAGGGTCAGCTGTTCCTCATCCAGCAGCAATCAGTTGTTAATACTCCTTTAGATAAGACTGGGGTCTGCTGTTCATTTTCCCAGTTCTATGCTGGGTTACTATCTGGGAGTCCCAGGGGCCACCCTGGCCAACAACTCAAAAGAAGGTATCTCCTATCTGGCATTGTTGCTTGTTATGTAGCCTTTAGCCATACATATGGACTCTTAAAAAATTATATTGGCCCCTTTAATCTTTGGTTATACTTTCCTTTTGGGTGTTTAAGGCCATACAGTTGGCCCAGATAAACCAATTTATTTTTACTCTTAAGGCCATTTGAGGATCTGTACCTCAGGGCTCACATGAGCTTGGGAGGAGCCCCTGGCTCCTTTTACCAGTTCTGCCTACGTGAAGATAAATCAAAGGTCCTGCTCGACCATGGTTGGCTTCGCTTGGAAGCATGGAGGAAGCGATTCCTCTGTGTTGACCCTCCTCTTGGTAGACTGGACACTGGATCAAGTCCATCTGGTGGGGTGTCCTCGGCCTCCTTGGTTAAGAGGACAAGTGACCCATCATAATTACAGGACATTTTGAGAGATGCTTATAGTCCCCTGGAACTAGTCGACCTAGGAGGGCAAAGAGCAAAAACTGTCCTTTATGTCCCTCTCACCAAATTAGTATAGGCCTCAAAGTATGTCTGTTAAACATCCAAGAAGGTTAGTTCCACCAGTATGGTACTTTTAATTATTGTGTGCCATGTTGATAAATCTTGGGCAAAGACCAATTGTTCTCAAATAAACCTTGCCTAGACA
>NW_008345290.1:3183429-3184085 GCF_000622305.1 Nannospalax galili
GAGTCTCTTGGACTACCCTGACCAACAACTTGAAGGGAGGTTTCTCCTGCCTGGCACTGTGTTTTTTGTTATACAGTCTTCAGCAATACACATATATTCACATATTTATTTATATGTATTTTTCAGTAGGACTTTGAACTAATCTATTTCCCTCTGGCTTTTTATATCATGTAAGAATTATTTATCTCTCCTCTCACTCCCCCCCATATAAGTCTCCCTACTCCCTCCCCAGTTAAAGTATTCCTCTTTCGCTCATTTCTCCCCTAATAACACCTGTCTCCTACTCCCCTTCTCCCTCAAGCTCCTTCTTTCCTTTTAGCCCCATGATTCATTCCATTTTCCTGGCTCCTGTGGTTACATCAGAATGTGTGGTCACATTTAGGGATTTGGAGCTAAGAGCCACAGAAGGAGAATATATATCGATCTTTTTTCCTGAGTCTGTGTTACTTCACTTAGTGTAACAGTTTCTGGTTCCATCCATTTTCCTGCAAATTTCATGATTTCATCTTTCTTTACTGCTGAGTAAAACTCCATCACATAAATGAACCACATTTTCATTATCTACTCATCAATTGAGGGAAACTTAGGTTGTTTCCATCTCTTAGCTATAGTGAAAAAAGCAGCAACAAACATGGATGTACAAGTGTCTCTGCAAT
>NW_008345290.1:3184982-3186330 GCF_000622305.1 Nannospalax galili
GAAGATGCTGTCTTTCCTCCAGTGAATGTTCTTGGCCCCTTTGTCAAATATCAGGTGGCTGAAATTGCATGTACTCATATTTGGGTCTTCAATTTTGTTCCACTGATCGATGGGTCTATTTTTGTGCCACTACCCTGTTGTTTTTATGACTATAGCTCTGTAATACAGCTTAAAATCTGGTATAGTAATCCCCCCGGCATTGCTCTTAGTGCTCAGGGTTGTTTCATGCCCATAGTCACCACTAGCATTGCTCATGCCTCAGGGGCCAGCGATCTTGCCCCAGGTCCATAAGTGTCAGACCATTCTGTCCTCGAGTTCCCCATGTTGCTCCCATGTAACTAGCGGCTAGGGGCTCCTGTCCCAAGATGATGCCACAAGCCCCTCCGTGTCCAGGCTCACTCTGCCCAGTCCATTCTCCACAGCAGGCCCTGCCCCTTGGAGGAACTAGAACCTCTGGGCTTGTAGAGCTCTTTAATGTCTTTGGTCAGATTTATTCCAAATTTTTTTTTTACAACTATTGTGAAGGGGAGTGTTTTCATGTGCTCTTTCTCTGATTACTTGTTACTGGTATATAGAAAGGCTACAGACCTTTGTAGGTTAATTTTGTAACCTGCCACTTTACTGAATGTGTTAATAATTTCTAGGAGTTTTCTGGTGGAATTTTTAGTGTCTCTTAGATATCATATCATATCATCTACAAAAGGGATAATTTGATCTCTTCTAATTATTACTCCTTTAATTTCCTGCTCTTGTCTTACTGTTCTTGCAAGACTTTCAAGCACTATGTTAAAAAGCAGTGGAGGTAGTGGACAGTGTTGCCTGGTTCCTGTTTTTAATGGGAATGCTTCCAGTTTTTCTCCATTTAGAATGATGTTGGCTCTGGGTTTATTGTATATAACATTAATTATGTTGAGGTATGTTCCCTCAGTCCAATTCCCTCTAGGACTTTGAACATAAATGCATGTTGAATTTTGTCAAACACCTTCTCTGCATCTATTGAGATGAAAATGCAGTTCTTGTCATTTAGCCCAATTATATGATTTATGATGTTTATTGACTTATGTATATTGAACCATCCCTGCATCTCTGGGATAAAGCTGAATTGATCATGGTGGATGATATTTTGATGTATATCTGTAAGTGTTTGCAAGTATCTTGTTGAGAATTTTTACATCTATTTTCATTAATGATATGGGTCTACAGTTTTCTTTATTGGTTGTATCCTTACGTGGTTTTGGTATTAGAGTGATGCTGGCTTCATAGAAGGGATTTGGAAGTTCTCCCTCCATTTCCAACTTTTTGAATAAATTAAGTAGTATTGGATGTAGATTTTCTTTAAATGTCAGGT
>NW_008345290.1:3186510-3187017 GCF_000622305.1 Nannospalax galili
GTAGCATATATGTTTTTAAAGTATTCCCTTATAATGTTCTGGATCTTTTTGGTGTCTGTTGTGATCTTTCCACTTTGATCTCTGATTTTGTTGATTTGGAGGTGCTCTTTCTTTCTCTTGGTTAGCTGGGCAGGTGGTCTATCAATCTTGTGTATCTTTTCCAAGAACCAGCTCTTGGATTCATTGATTCTTTTTATTGTTTTCTTTGTTTCGATTTCATTAATTTCTGCCCAGATTTTTGTTATTTTTTCTTGTCTTTTGGGTTTGGGTTTCATTTGTTGTTGCTTTTCAAGTGTCTTGAGTTGCAATGTTAAGTTATTTATTTGTGTGCTATTAACTTCCTTCTAAGGACAGCTTTCAGCATGTCTGAGAGGTTTTGTTGTGTTTTATTGTTCTTTTTATTTAGTTCCAGGAATACTTTTATCTCTTTCTTAATTTCTCTTTTGACCCATTCATCATTCAGGAGTGTGTTGTTTAATCTCCATGTGTTCATGTGGTGATTTTGGC
>NW_008345290.1:3187426-3189174 GCF_000622305.1 Nannospalax galili
ATCTTTTTGATTTATTGTTCCTTTGATCAGTAAGAAGTGACCCTCTTTTTCTCTTCTGATTAGTCTTAAAGTCTATTTTGTCAGATAATAGAACTGTAACGCCTGCTTTTTTCTTAGTACCATTTGCTTGGTATTTTTTTTCCATCCTTTCACCTTAAGATAGTGCCTGTCCTTGAAAGTGAGATGAGTTTCTTGAAGACAACCAAAGATGGGTTTTGTTTCTTAATCCATTCACCTAGTCTGTGTCTTTTGACTGGGGAGTTCAGTCCATTAATATTTAGAGTTATTAATGAAACATGAGTATTGAATCCTGTCATTTTTCTTTCACATTGTCGATATAGCTGTACTTTTCCACAGTTATACCTCCATTGGATTTCTTTCCGCAACCCCTTGGGTATAGTCATTCTCTTCTTCAGCTCTTTGTATTGCTTCCAGAACTCTCTGAAGGGCTGGTTTTATGGACATGAATTCCTCCAGCCCATTTATGCCATGGAAGATTTTTCTTTCCTGTGCTCGATAGCTTTAGTGTCAACTTGACACACCTGGGTTGAGGGAGCCTCTATCGGGAAATTGTCACTATTGGACTGGCCTGTGGCCATGTCTGAGGGGCAGCTTCTTGATGAGTGATGTGGGAGGGCCCACCCCACTGTGGGTGGTGCCACCCCTGGGCATGTGGGCCTGTGTTGCATAAGAAAGCAGGCTGAGCAGTGGCCAAAAGAGCAAGCCTGTAAGCAGCGTTCCTCCATGGCCTATGCTCCAGCTCCTGCCTCCAGATTCCTGCCCTGAGTTCCTACCTTGGGCTCCCTGATGAACTGCATGCGACCTGGGAGATGTAAAACAAATAAACCCTTTTCTCCCCAAGTTGGTACTGGTCAGAGTGTTTTGTCACAGCAATGAAGAACAAACCAGGACACTGATGAAGGGAGAAAATGTAGAAATCAGCGTCTCTGTAAGTCTTGACCCGCCCAAATATAGTTGTTACTCTTCTTTATGAATATACAACCAATCTTTTCACCCTCCCTTTCCTTCTTCCCTTCTCTCCTCCCCATCCTTCTCTCTGCCTCCTTCCCTGTCTTCAGCCCTGCCTTTCATCTCCCTCTTTCCTCTTAGTGCCACAATCATGGATCTTTTTACTATTATGTGCCATGGAGGGTTTATTTTCTGGTCCTGTCTTTTTGGTGTTCTATATGCTTCTTATGTTTGTATGGGCATGCCTTTCTTTAATTTGGGTAATTTTCTTCTACGATTCTGTTGAGGATCTGGTCCATGCCATTGTCTTGGGATTCTTCTCCTTCCTGTATGCCTATGATTTGTAAGTTTGGTCTTTTTATGGTGTCACACAGTTCCTGCATATTCCATTCTTGTGCTTTCTTAAATTTTTGATAATCTTTGCTTGAGTGGTCTAGTTTGCCCACTTTATCTTCTAGTCTTGATATTCTGTTTTTCATTTCATTCATCCTATTGGTGAGGCTTTTTCCTGTTGTTTCTAATTGGCTTACTGAGTGTTTCACTTCGTTCTTTATTTCAGCCTGAGTATTCTTCAATATTTCTAGCTCTTTTCTGAATTCATTCAGAAGTTTATCCTTATCTTCCTTCAGTTCTTTGGTTTCTTTGTTTGTGTGTTCTTTAAATTTCCTGAATTCTTTTATCATGTTCTTTTATAATTGTTCTTTTGAGTTCCATGTCCTGCATTATCTCTAGGGGTTTTTTACTATACTCCTCTAGTGGACTATTGGTATTTGGTGGTG
>NW_008345290.1:3189331-3191663 GCF_000622305.1 Nannospalax galili
TCTTTTGTAGTTTCTGATTCTTGTGTGAGACTCAAGCCTTCAAGTTTAGGTCTGCTTCTTTTTGTAAACTTTATGTGCCTTTGTGGTTTACTTTTTGGGCATGAAAAGTCAGTCCGGCTAAGCTTCTGGTTCTCTCTTTTGATTTTATATTGGAGTGGCCAGATTCATTTTGTCTTCAGGAGTTCCCACAGAGGCCCAAGTCAGATGAGGATTGGATGTTCCCAGGCTTTCTCCTAAGGTCTGGATCCCTCCAGGGAAAGATGTTGTCCTCAGGACTTTGGGGGTTGGACTGGTCTGAGATCAGGGCCCAGGAAAGATGCTGTTCTCCTGTAGCTTGTGGCCATCCCACCCACAGATGCAAAGGGAGATGGGGATGGGAAGAAGCCCCAAGGGCTCCTGAGGACTGCAGGGAGGAACTGGGTTGGTCTGGATGCAAAGGATCAGGAAGCCAAGAGGTCAGCCCTGGTGTCCAGGAAAGAGGCTGGTGGGTTGTGTGGCCAGGGAAGCAGAGGGAGGTGAGGGTGGGACCAGGCCCAGAGGGCTCCTGGGGACCATGAGAAGGAACTGGGTTGGTCTGGATGCAAAGGATCAGGAAGCAGTGGTGGTTCCCCTGGTTTCTGGTGTGCCAAGACAAGGAATGGGATATTACTCAGGCTAAGAGGAGAGATGGGTGGGGGAGATGGGAGGGTGAATGAGGCTGGGGGAGTCAAGGTGTGGAGGGCTCAATGGACTTACCCAGGAGTGAGGACAGCTTTGGGTTTTGCAGGCCCAGGGAAGCCAACGGAGGTGAGGGCAGGACCAGGCCCAGAGGGCTCCTGGGGACTGGGAGAGGGAACTGGGTTTGTCTGGGTGGAAGAGATCAGGAAGTAGTGCTGGTTCCGGGCCTAGAGGTCAGCCCCTGGTGTCCAGGAAAGAGGCTGGGTGGTTGTGTAGCCCAGGGATGAAGAGGGAGGTGAGGGCGTGACCAGGCCCAGAGGGCTACTGGAAGAGAGGCTGGCGGGTTGTCTAAAACTTTTAAAACATTAAAAATTAAGATTTTAGGGCTGGAGAGATGGCTAAATGGTTAAGAGCACTGTCTGTTCTTGCAGAAGACCCAGGTTCCAATCCCAGCACTCACATGATGGCTAACAACCATCTCTAACTCTAGTTTCAGGGTATTCAACACCCTTTACTGACCTCCTTGGGCATTGCATGACACAGATGCACTTACATACATGCAGACAGTGCACTCATACACATAAAATAATAATAAATAGAACTTTAAAAACTAAAATTTCACAGAAAGTCTGGAAAGATGGCTCAGTGGTTAAGAGCACACATTACTTTTGAAGAGTACCCAACATCAGTTCACAGCACCTATGTCAAGGAACTCACAATTTCCTATAACTCCAGCCTTTTGAGACACTGCATTCATGTACAAACTCACATGCAGACACACATAATTAGAATAAAAAAATAAGAGACTGGAGAAATGGCACTGATTGCTCTTGCAAAGGGCCGAGGTTCAGTTTTCAATACCCACATGACTGCTAACAACCATTCATAACTTCAGTTCTGGGGGACCTGATGCTCACTTCTGCCCTCCACAGGCACTGCATGAGTGTAGTGCACTTAACATGTAGGCAAAACACTCGTACACATAAATAAATTTTTAAAAATTAAAAAAAGTGCTAGAGAGATAGCTCAGTGGTTAAGAGAATTGATTACTCTTGTAGAGGACCTAGTATCCACATGGCAGCTAAAAAGCATCCATCACTCCAGTTTCAGGCTCTGACACCCTCTTCTGAGCTCCGTGGGCACTGCATGACACTGGTGCACTTACATACATGTAGACAATATACTCATACATATAAAAATAATAAATAAAATATATTTTAAAAAAAGAATGGGCATCCACATTTACACAGTGGACCTTCTTCTCTCCATAAACAGTATTTTTTAAGTGCTTTTAGGTACATAATTCATAAGTATATTTTTCACATAAGACAGTTTTTCAACCTTAAAGTACATGACTATAAAATTTTTCTTTCAGGAGCTAGAGAGATGACACAGCAATTAAAAGCACTGGCTGTTCTTGCAGAGGACCTATGTTCTAGTCCTGGCACCCACATGATGGCTAACAACTGTCTGTAACTCCAGTTACAGGAGATCTGACACTCTCTTCTGGCCTTGATGGGCATTGCACAACATAGTGTACTTACACATGCAGGGAATACACACATAAAATAAAATAAAATAAAAATAATAAATAAATTTTTTTTTAATTTTTAAAAATTATTTATTTAATAGCAACATACTTAGAAGAACCATATCATTACAACACAATTGACAT
>NW_008345290.1:3192557-3194844 GCF_000622305.1 Nannospalax galili
GAGGGGCTGGAGAGATGGCTCAGTGGTTAAGAACACTGGCTCTTCTTGCAGAAGACCCGGGTTTGAATCTCAGCATCCACATGACAGCTAATAGCTGTCTGAAATTCCAGTTCCAGGTGATCCAACAGCGTCTTCTGTCCTCCACGGGCATTGCACAACAAGGGTGCACTTACCTACATGCAGGCAATACACAATTAAATAAAATAATAATAAATAAAATATTTTAAAAAATAAAAACTAAAACTTCACTGTAAGTCTCTTCTTAGGTGAAATTTCTCCCAATATTATTTTTCTCCCAAGATAATGTCTCATTTCATATTCTTAGTAGTGATTACACACAGGATTAAAAGCCCAAGAAAGCCTCATCTAAACCCACAATTAAAAATAAAATATTTTGGGGTTGGAGAGATGGCTCAGACATTAAGGGCATTGGCTTCTCTTGCAGAGGACCTGGGTTCAGTTCCTTGCACCCACATGGTGACTAACAACCATCCATAACTCCAGTTCCAGGGACCAATGCCCTCCTCTGACCTCCTCAGGCATTATATGACACAAGTGCACTTACAGTGCAGGCAATACACTCATACATATAAAATAAAAAGTTAACAAAATAGGGGCTGGAGAGATGGCTCAGCAGTTAAGAACATTGGTTGCTCTTGCAGAAGACCCAGATGCGAATCCCAGCACCCACATGGCAGTTAATAACTATCTGTAAGTCCCATGGGATCTGACAGCTTCTTCTGACCTCCGAGGTCACTGCATGACACGGGTGTGCTTATCTACATGCAGATAATATATGCATACACATAAAATAAAAATAACAAAAATTTAAAAAAGTTTTAAAAAATTAATAAAATAAAATAAAATATTTATTTTTAAAAAAAGAAACACATTTTGAAGGTTAATGGGTGGAGGTCCTGGGTGGGCTTTGGGAATACAGATACCTGATTGTACCGTTGTGTACACAAGTGTAGTGCCTGCGGAGGCCAGAAGAGGGCATCAGATCTCCTGGAGCTGGAGTTACAGATGGCTGTGAGCCACTCCAAGTGGGCACTGGGAACCAAACTCACATCATGCTCTTAAGTGCTGAGCCATCTCTCCAAGCCTAGCCTAAATACCCTCTGTTGTGTCTGATGCTATTCAAAGTCCAGGAAAGTGTATCTACATATCTTGTCATATGTCCTCAAAAGAAGAGGGGTGTGTGTGTGTGCGTGTGTGTGTGTGTGCGTGCGTGCGTGTGTGTGTGTGTGTGTGTATTCAGAATGCTGTGAAGATCTTTAGGTTGTACTGTTGCCAGCCTTAGAGATGGGCATTCCTTATACTCCAAAGCACAGGCAGCACTTAATACAAAAAAAAAATGCTTAGCTAAGGGAGAAGTCATATTCATTACTTGACAAGTGCTTCCTCTCATGCCAAAAAATGCAATAGGTTCTTGTGTGATGAAGAGCCCTTTCCCAGTAAATGCTGAGCATCCAAATCTTTGCTTCTCCTCCTGCTCTAATTTGTGGTTCTCTCCAGTTGGCAATGCATTTGCAATGGATAATTAGCAGCTCAGAAGCACTAGCACTTATGAGCAATTTATATTTCTAAATGTGTATAACTGTGATGTAGACATAAGGGGCTTCAAAAAATTGATCAGTTATGTTGGCAATTAAAGTAACACACTGCTAGATTTGTGAGTAGTTTTTGTAAAGATTATTTTATATTTTCTTTATAAATACATGTGTGTCTGTGTTGGGTATTACAGGTGGTTGTGAACTGCCTGACATGGGTGCTAAGAATCAACTCTTGTGTTCTGGAAAACAGGAACTGCTTTTAATTTTCTCTTCCCCTAGCTCTGAATAATTTTATTTGAATAAAAATACATGGAAACATTTTGCCTAATTTTCAGAAAACCAAATTTTAAATTCTGCCTTATTAATGTCTGAAAGCAAATCCTGAATCCATCACTCTCAAGTCCAGCCTTGGCAGACAAAACAAAAATGAGGAGGAACCCAATAGAGGGATGCTTTTGGAAGCCCTTGTCAAGAAATTCCAATGGACTCTCATATGAACATTTGAAAATTGTCCTGTTCTGACTTTTTTCTAGTTCCCTGTCTAGAACTTGCAATGCTAATTACTCTTGACTTTACTTCTCCTTCACATCTCCTATTCATGATTCAAGGATTTTCTTTTTCCCCCTACAGATAAGAGTTACACAGTTTGTGAGTCTTTTAGATAGACCCACTGAAGGGCTTACCCAATTGCCTCACCCTGCATCCCTGTTCAGCATGGAAGAAGCCAGAGC
>NW_008345290.1:3195107-3203307 GCF_000622305.1 Nannospalax galili
GCCTCATTAAAAAAGAAAATCAAAGAAGAAGAAAGAGTACATGAAGTTATCAGAAAAAAGTGATGGGGAGCTATGGGAGGAGTTAGAGGGGAGGGAATGGGTGTGGATTTGATCAAAACACCTTATATGCATGTATGAAATTCTCAATAAAATTATTTTTTAAAATTCTGCCTTATTGTACTTTTTTTCCCTTTTTTTTTCTCTTTTTGGCAGCATTAGTCATTAAACATGGGCCCACACATGCTAGGTACACTATACCACTAAGCTATATACTAGTCTCCTGATTCTGCTTTATTTTAAACAATTTAGATTGAATATTCTGATATCTTTTAGTTTAATAAAGTATATTAAATTTAATTTTTTTTGAGACAGGATCTCACGATGTAGTCCCAGTTGGCCTGGGACTCACTATGTAGACCAGACTGGCCTTGATCTCACAGACATTCACTTGCCTCTGCTCCTTGAGTGCTGGGATTAAAGGCATGTGCTACCATACCCGCTGTATTTTTCAGTTTTAAAGTGTTGTTTTTAAAGATTATAAATCAAGGGCTTGGGATAAAGCTCAGTTGGTAAGAGTGCTTACCTGACATGCATGAAACCCTGGGTTCAGTCCCTAGTACAAACAGCATGTGGTGGTGCATGCTTGTCATACCAGCACTCAGGAGGCAGGAGAATGAGAAGTTCAAGATTATTTTTGGCTATGTAGTAAGTTCAAAATCAGCCTAGACTACATGAGCCCTTGTCTAAAAATAAGGGACTGGAGAGATGGCTCAGCAGGTAAGAGCACTGACTGGTTTTTCAGAGGACCTGGGTTTGGTTTCCAGTACACACATGGCAGCTGACACCTGTATTCAACACCAGTTCAAGGGGATCTGACACCTGATAGGTAGAGAATGAGCAGGTGGCGTGGATGGATGAGGCACGGAGGCTCAGACGGAATTCTCAGTGGGACACAGATTTATTTTGCACGGGGCACCTTTCCCTCGGGAAGGGAAAGATGTCGGCGGAGGGAAAGATGGAAGGGAAGGGAAGGGAAGGGAAGGGAAGGGAAGGGAAGAAGGGAAGGATGTCAGGGAAGGATGTCCAGGAAAAATGTCCGCTCACGGGTTGTGAGCTGGGACTTTACATACGGGGGCTTTAGGGTAGGGAATCAGGGAGGGGGAAGCAGGATGTGCATCAGCAGCCCATCCCTCAAGTAGGTCTCCCTCCGCGCCGTCATCCGCCGGCCGTGGTGGCGCACACCGGTAGGATTATGCTGAAGAGGCAGAGGCACGAGGATCTGGAGTTCGAGGCCAGCCCGGGCTACATGGCACTTTTTACTAGGGGAGCTGCTATTTGGAACCCTAACAACACCCTCTCCTGGCTTCTTTGGACTTTCTTTGCATGCACATGGTGTGCTTATAAACATATAGACAAAACATTCATACACATAAAATAAAAATAAATGAATCTTTAAAAATAAAATAAAACAAACAACCCTCCCCTCGTAAAAACAAGCAAAACTAACCATTATAAATCAACCCAGGCGTGGTGGTACATGATAGGTAGAGAGCGGGCGCGAGAGAGCGGGTGGATGGAGGAAGGCACCGAGGCACAGATGGAATTCTCAGCGGGATACAGCTTTATTTTGCACGGGACACGTTTCCCTCGGGGAAGGGAAAAATGTCAGCTCACGGGTTGTGAGCTGGGACTTTATATATGGGGGCTTTAGGGTGTGGAAGAGGGGAATGTTTTGGGGAGAAATCAGGGAGGGGGAAGCAGGTAGGATTAGGGTCTGGAAGTGTTTACTTTTTCCCTCTTAAGATAAGAGGAACTCTGCTTATCTTATCTTTGGAGGTCAGAGGAAAGGCAGGCTGCTTCTCAGCAGAGTTTGTTCTTCTTGACCTCAAAGGTCAAGGTGCTTATCAGCTAAGTTCCCTTTTCCAGGCTCCAAAGTCTGTAGGTCCCTGTTGGGGAGGGGGGGAGCTTCTGCTATTTGGAACCCTAACAGTACACACCTGTAATCCCAGCACGTGGGGGGCTGAGGCAGGAAGACCACAAATTTGAAGTCTCCTTGGGTTACATAGTGAGATTGTGCCTCAAAAATTTTAGAAGTCTGCTAAGAAATCAGTCTGTAAAGAGGAGGAGGCTCATTTCTTGCTCGCCTCTGTCAGTTTAACAGAGAGCTGCTTACTGGATCTAAGCATGTCTGTACAGGGGTCAGAGCTTGGCTGCTGGATGATGCCAATGTTCCTGGGAGATAGGTGTTTTCAGAGCTGTTCCCAAAGCTGTAAGTGTGTAAGATGTCAACCCTAGAGTATTGATCCTGGACCCGAGAATCCTTGACATGTTTCTTGGAGAAATGAGGTCTTTCCTAATTCCTCTTAGTTTGACTGGTAAATATGTAATATAGTTGGGGGCAGAGTCCTTACTCCTCAAGTGCTGGTTGTAACCTGTCTAGACTTTGGCTTCAGGAGGGCCCAGGGACTTTCAGGTGCATTCAGAATATCTGTGTCGCAGCTATGTCACAAGTAAGAGTCAAAAGGATTGTGTGTGCTCTGCCAGTGAA
This sequence comes from Nannospalax galili, assembly GCF_000622305.1. Lineage (NCBI taxonomy): Eukaryota > Metazoa > Chordata > Mammalia > Rodentia > Spalacidae > Nannospalax > Nannospalax galili. The sequence goes on from NW_008345290.1 coordinate 3,197,656, forward strand.
TTTTAAATGCTAGGTGTAGCACTTGAGGTGATGCCTGTGCCCCCACTGCTCCAGGCCAAGCACAACAGAAGTGTAACAAAGACCAAGCTAAACTGGGCATGGAGGCTAATACCTGTAAAGTTAGCACTTCAGAGGCTGAGGCAGGAGCATTACTGCAAATTCAAGGCTAGTCTGGACTACATAGTGAGATCCAGATGAGCCTGAACTATAGCATGAAACCCTGTCTTTAAAACAGAAACAAACAAACAAAAAAACCCCCAGAAACAGTGTTAAGATGACTCAGCAGGTAAAGCTAATGACTGGAAGCCTGACCACCAGAGGTCCATCCCGGGGACCCATGTGGTATAAGAAGAGACCCAACTTCTTCAAGTTGTCCTCTGACCTATACACACACACACACACACACACACACACACACACACACACTACATAAATAAATAAATGTTTAAAAATTTCAGGAGTTAGTTCTTTCTTTCCACCAGTGGGTTCCAGGGATCTAACTCAGATTGTGTATGTGTATATGGTGTGTGTGTGTGTGTGTGTGTGTGTGTGTGTATGTGCCACAATGGGTGTGTGGAGGTCAGAGGACAACTTGAAGAAGTTAGTTGTTTCCTTCCACCATGTGGGTTCCAGGGATCTGTGTCAGATTGTCAGGCTTACATGGCAAGTACCTTTACCTGCTAAGCCATGTCATAAGCCCCTGAAAAATTCTTGAAACAGTTAATTCTTGTTGGTCTTAATTAAGTCAATATCAGTGATATTCCTGTAGAGCAAATACAGGCCTGATATGCAATATTCTGGGTCTGCCTAAACATTGGACATCTTTAAAAAATTTATTTATTTTTTATTTTATGTGTATGAATGTTTTATGTGCATTCATATTATTACACCATGTGCATGCAGTATATGTGGAGGTCAGAAAAGGGCCATTGGATCCTGTGGAAATGGAGTTTTGGATGGTTATTAGCCACCAAATGAGTGCTGGGAACTGAACTCATGCCATCTGTAAGAACAGCCAGTGATCTTAACTGCTGAGCCATCTCTCTAACCCCAATATTAGACATCTTGATGAAGCATAAACAAAATCACTTTTGAAGACATGAGGAATGCTTATTAAATGTTTTCAAGGTAATTGAATTTAATTTAGACAAGATATGCAATGCATTAGAAAAGTCAAAACATTGGAAGATTCTCAAGCAAAGAACAGTTGGTACCCTTTATGAGAAAGTGAAATTATTTTTGACTTTTCATTACCCACAGTTATTTGGTATAAACTGATCATTGCTACTACTAAAATGACAAAAATCTTTTTCCAATTTTTTGTATGTGTTTTGAGTATCACCTTAAAATCCACATGACTAAAGACTTGATCCCCAGGTAGTGTTGTCGGTAAGTGGTGAGACTTTTTGGATAATCAAGTGGGAAGTCTTATGTCACTGGAGGTGTGTCCTTAGAAGGTAGGTCTCATGGGGCTCTTAGGCCCTCTTCTGGCCTTTGTGAGCATGGCATGACAGGTGCATCTACATACATACAGGCAAAACACTTATACACATAAAAATAAATAAGATTTCAAAAACTTTTCAAAATGGTGGGTTTCATTATTAAGTTTCACCTTTGAAAAGAGTTTTTTTCATTTTTTTGAGAAAATATTATCTTAAATTAAAAGATATTTGACAAGATGAAATTTAAATAAAATATGTGAAAATTAAAGGAATAAAATCAGTGAGATTCATATATAAATGACCATTAAACTAATTTCTAAACAGGGTATTTGCTGGCTTTTATAGATTAAGATATTATTATTATTATTTTTGAGACAGGGTCTCCTTGTAGCCCCAGCTGTCTTGGAACTCACTATGTAGACCAGGCTGGCCTCGAACTCACAAAGATCTGCCTGCCTCTGCCTCCCAAGTGCTGGTATTAAAGGCGTGTGCCACCACACCCAGCCTAAGATATTGTCTTCTTTATTAACTTTTTAACATACAAACTAATAGGTTGAACAGTGATATTTTCATTCATATATATATCATTATACTTTGTTCTTATTCACCTCCTCCCCCCATATAGTCTTAGCTAAAGAGACATTTAAATAAATTTACCAGCATGGCTCTGGTAATACTGTAGCACCAGAAACTTGGAAAAAAACAAAATATTTTATGGAGCAATCTCCGCCTCCCCCCTCATCAGGAAGGTTTCCCTGTTGCCAGGCTGGTCTTGAACTCTTGGGCTCAGGTGATCCTCCTGTCTCAGCCTCTCAAATAACTACTACCAAAGCTTTGATCTGTATTTTGCTGAGAGATAATGGACAGTGCAATATAACTGAAAGTGGTTTGTATGGGAACATTAGAACATTAATTATTTTTGTTATAATAACATCTTATGTATTACAATGTTTGGACATGATGGTATTTTATCATCAGAGAACATAATGATAGAGGTACGAAGAATGGGGCATACAGACTAGAAAGGGGCATGAGGGAGCCGTCTGAGGAGCTGACCAAGGTCTTGTTTTGAGTGATGATTACATAGGTACAGCATGTACAGAGATTTTTGAGCTATGTATTTCAACTTTGTATACTTTAGTGAGTACATGTTATGCCCCAATAAAGCATTTAAACTTTATGGTTGTTTGCCTAAGTATGGATTCAGCTCAGTGCCATTTCTCTGAATCAGTTTTGGTTTTCTTTTGCTTTTTTGAGACAGGGTCTCACTGTAGGCCCAGCTAACCTGGAACTCACTATGCAGACCAGGCTGACCGTAAACTCACAGAGATCTGCCTGCCTCTGCCTCCTGAGTGCTGAGATTAAAGGCACCAACATGCCCGGCTCAAAATCAGTTTTTAGAAACTGTGGAAGAACTGTGAGCACTCAAGAGTGCTTGTCTATTTGGTCTCACCGCCAGTAGAAAACAGATGAGGGGAGAAATATGACTAATAAAATATAATGATTTTTTTTCCTGAAAAGATTTGGGTTTTGTTTTCCTAAAGTTGTCAGTATTAATATCAGAGAGAGAGGCATGAAAGGCTAGGCCAGAAGGCAGTAACAATGGACTGTGTGACAAGCAGAGAGCAGCCTGTGGCTGGTCTCACACAGTTCAGATGTGCCAAAGTTTCTGTGTACCAGTTAAGGGGAAATGACATTTCTAGATTTCTTAGACTGGGATTTAGCTGGAATGAAGGCAAGAGAAAGAAAGTTTGGGGATAAAGAAATTTTGAATCATATATCTCTATTACTCATCCTATAATGGTGAGTCCATGAACACAAAAATGACAGATACGCAGAAATAATTAAATCCAGTCTTCCTGGATGTTAGGCCAATTCTGTCACATAAAAATTGGAATTTGGGGGCTGGAGAGTTGGCTCAGTGGTTAAGAGTACTAGCTGTTCTTGCAGAAGACCCAGGTTTGATTCCCAGCACCCACAGGGTGACTAACAACTGTTCATAAGTCCAGTTCCAGGGGATCCCATACCCATTTCTGAACTCCACAGGCATTGCACGACACAGGTGCACTTATGCACAATGCAGGTATAACATTACTACACATAAAATACAAATAAATAAAAATTGGAGTTTTACAGATATGTTTTGATTTTGTCTTTATGAAGGAATATTTGTGGAGGAAGAAGATAGACTATCTAATTTTATAGTTTAATCTTTTACTTATGATTAAAAAAGTATGCAGACATATGAGAAATAGTCCTCCATTGGTCTTTTGCCTTCACAAATGTTGAAGGTGGGTCTGACAAAGGGTGTGTGCTAAAATGTGTCATGGACTTAGATTTGTATTTTGGTTGATCTAAGACAATAATACTGAGAGAAATAAAGAAGAAATTGAATGCCATCTGTGCTTTTCAGTAATATGCATTTTAAGCATTGTATAGCATCGACTATGCTCTAAGCATATAATAAATAGTAACTAATATTCTAGTTTCTTTCTTCATTGCTATGACAAAATACTCTGACCAATACCAACTTGTGAGGAAAGGGGTCATTTTATCTTACATCTCCTGGGTCACAGTTCATCAAGAAGCCCAAGTAAGGACTCAGGGCAGGAACCTGAAGGCACAGGCCATGGAGGAATGCTGCTTACTGGCTTGTTCCCCTGGCCCCTGCTCAATCTGTTTTCCTATACAACATAGGCCCACCTCCCCAGTGGTGGCACCACCCACAGTGGGATGGGCCCTCCCACACCACTCAATAATCAGGAAGATGCCCCATAGACATGGCCACAGCCCAGTCCAATGGAGGTAATTCCCCAACTGAGGCTCCCTCAACCCAGATGTGTCAAGTTGACACCAAAGCTTTCCAGCACAACTAATTTAAGAATATTAGCTCCTGATAAGCTAATATTCTCTGTCTGTGTGTCTCTCCCTGTACCCCTTTGTCCCAGGCCAGGTCTTGCAATATAATACATGCTTGCTTTGAACTCTTGTTGCAGCCTCACAAATGCTAGGATTATAGTCATGCACCATCAACCTGGCTCCTTTATTTTATTTTTTTGTTGCTGTTGAGGAAACTGAGGCACAGGATGATTAAATAGTTTGCCCATGGTCATAAAGCTGGTAAAATGACAGAGCTGGGATAGGACTCAGGAAGACTGAATTTGTGGTCCTCTAACTGTGCCCTGTAGTATTCATTTCAAGTAAACATAGCAAAGTGTGTTGGGAGAACCTCCAGGTAAGCATCTTGGAATGGGTTCCTGATGGGAAGGGAGCAGGATTCAGAATGAAGGAAGAAAAAGCACAAAGAACATAACAAAAAAGCCTTTCGCTGACTGACAGCAGTAGGAAGATATGCCTGAGAGGTATGGTCATCTCAATTCTGTGCTCTTGAGTGGCTTTTTCGAACCCTACATGGCTAAAGCTGGGGGATTTTCAGTTTCCCCTCTAAGTCTGTCAGGCTCTGTCCTTGGTGCTGCCTAAAATTTTCATCAGTTACTTAGCCTATGAAATTCAGGATTGGTGCTTTGGGATGCAACTCAGATGTTGGAAGTCTAAGGAAAAGTTCAGGTATGCTTACATGCTTTGTGACAAATATGTTAAAATTCTTCCATCATTGCCTTTCAAGTAAAGACTGGCAGACAGACCTTTGAAACAGGTGGTCTGGGGTCAAATTCTAGCACTTAAGAGCCACAGGACCTAGGACAAGTTACTAATCTTTCTGTTTGAGTTTTCTCATGTGTAAAATGAAAGTAATAAAAATAATAGGATTATTGTGAAGATGTGTTAGTGTATTACAAATGTTCAAGAGGTACTTGGCACATAGAAATTGGTCAGTTATTTTTTGCTTAATTTTTTCAGAAATCTAGAACTTGGAGCCAATCCTTTCAGGCAAATTTAAAACATTTTTGGTTGTTCCCTCCCCATTTGGAGAGAAATACAAAATTAATTTATGTGTGAGAATGTAAATTGTTTTTTTAGAAATTATTTTAAATTTAATTTTATGTGTTTGAGTGTGTTGCCTGCATGTATGTATGTGCACCCATGTCATGCAATGCCCACAGAGGTCAGAAGAGGGCATTGGATCCCCCGGAACAGGAGTTCCAGATGGTTGTTAGCTGCCATGTGGATGCTGGGAATTGAACCCGGGTCCTCTGTAAGAGCAGTCAGTGTTCTTAACTGCTGAGCCATCTCTCCAGCCCCAAAAAAATAA
>NW_008345290.1:3203322-3212021 GCF_000622305.1 Nannospalax galili
CGTGTGTGTGTGTGTGTGTGTGTGTGTGTGAAAGAGAGAGGAGAGAGAGAGGCAGAGACAGATAGAATGAGAGAGTATGAACGTGGGTGCACAATGCTAGTGCGTATGTAGAGGTAAGAGGACAACCTCCGGTGTCAGTCCTCACCTTCCACACTTGTTTGAGACAGGGACTGTTTGTTGTTCACCACTGTGGCCAGGATACCTGGCCCACAAGCTTCTGGGGACTCTCCTGTCTAGTTATAGGGACATTGAGATCATAGACATGTGCTACCATGTCCAGCTTTATGTGGTTGTAGTGACTCCCTTTGTCCCTTACAGACAATAGCGCTCTGCTTACCTGTAGTTAACAGGCTCCTGGCACTTGGCTCACTAAGAGTTAACAGACTTTTTCAGACTTTGTTGATGCAGAGGCTTGAGGAGGGGAATATCTGCTCCCAGGTTGCTGGGAGCAGACTGATTACACAGCTGTTACTGGAACTCTAGGATAGGTTGTCCCCCACCCCTTTATGTTTCTGCATACATCAAAGAAGGTCTGTTACTGGACCAGTGGCCATGGCTTTGGGCATGGTGTGCTGTTTTCTTACTATTACGATGGGGAAATTAATTTCTACGTGTTTTGCACTGCATGGATGCTTATGTAAACTCTGTGTGAACTTCAAACACTGAATTTCCAATAAAGACTCTCAGGAGGGCAGTGAAATCACTCTTGAGTGGCACAAGCCAAGGGTCTCCTGGTCTGATTTCAGTTTCTTGGGAATGGACACTGCAGCGGGCATATACAATGTACATTCTGGGGGTCTGAACTCAGGTCCTCATGCTTGTGTGACAAGCCCTTTTTCCCATTGAGCCATCTCCCCAGTCCGGAATGTAAATCTTGCACCATACACACTATTGCCGAAATCCTTGGGTGTGCTTCCATTTCCATCATGAGCCTTGGTTACAGCTTTTGATGCACGTGTGAAGCTTGTTAAAACCCTACCACTGCTGGAGAGGTGGCTCCATGGTTAAGATAATTTACTGCTCTGATACAGGACCTGAGTTCGGTTCCCAGAACCCACATTAGGTGGCTCTCAACTGTGTGTAACTCAAGTTCCAGGGTATCTAATCATCTTCTGGCCTCCATGGGTACCCACATACATTGGCAGGCACACACAGATACACAGACACAGACACACAGACACAGACACACAGACACACACAGACACACACACACACACACACACACACACGAATAAAAACTAAATAAAATACCACCTCCATCCTGACCTTCTCATTACAAATGTAATCCACCTACATCAACAAACTCTTGGTAATTTAGATAAGCAGAAAGAAAAGACAATTTTCCCATCAGGTTAGGGATATAGCTCGGTGGTAGAGCGTTTGCCTAGCATGTACCTCTGCATTTAATCCTCAGTATGAAATACCCTCAAAATGTCCATAATCTTAGCAGCCAGAGAGAGCAATATTAACATTACTGTTCCCAAGCTCTCAGTTATCAGTGATGTGTGTATACTATTTTCCAAAATATAATTATATTATACACACTTGATGATAATCAGTCTTTTTACTGATTAGTATATTGAAAAAAATTTTTTTGTCTTTTTGAGACAGGGTCTCCCTGTAGCCCCAGCTGGCCTGGAACTCGTTATATAGATGGTGCTTGGCCTGGAACTCACTATGTAGACCAGGCTGGCCACCACACCCGGCTACTTGAAAATATATTTAAATGTCATTAAATATCCTTCCATTCCTGATCTTGGGTCATTTGCAAGAACAGCAAGCACTCTTAACCATAGAGCCATCTCTCCAGTCCCTAACACTACTCTGAATAGCACTGGATATTACTATAAACTTGGCCTGGAACTCACAATTAGGTCTTGGTGATCTTCTGCTGAAAATATATAATTTCATGGAATGCTTACATCAGAAAACCTACTCTGTGATTGTGATAGGTTAAGAGAAAATGCTAGCATTCCCTAATTATGTGAATATGGAGGAAACTTGTACATTCTTCAAAACCACAAAACTGACCAAATATCATATCCTGTCATGGGAAATGTGGGTGGCTGTTGCTGTGTTAACTCTAGCCTTATTCTAGTTGTCTCTACATGTAGTTGAGGTTTATTAATATAAAACCCTGTGTGGTTACCTTTACTTCCTGGTGTCATCTAACAGTTGGTCAAGTACAGACATGTTTCTGATGATCTGGAAGGCATGGGTATGGTCATCTGAGTTCTTGGATCATTAAATATATTGTACCTTTAAAAAGTCCCCTATTAAGGGCTGGAGAGAGTGCTTAGTGCTCTTACAAAGGGCCAAGTTGGGTTCCCAGCACTCCCACTGGATGACTAATAATCACCTGTAACTCAAGCTCTAGGGTAACTGACACCCTCTTCTGGTCTTTGCAGGCAACTGTACATACATTGCATGCACTCAAATACACACACACACACACACACATGCACACACACACACACACACACACACTTAACATTCTCCATTAAAATAATAATATCCAAGTGAGAGAAATGCTAACCACTCATCCCCATAAGTTTCCCAAATTTTACTACTGGGTCAGATTATAACAAAGCAGCATGTTTGAAATGCATTGCTCTGGTTCCCTCAGAAATTTCTTTCTTTTCACCTTACACTACAGTGTAACTTAAGAGTCAATCTAAGGGGATGGAGCGATGACTTAGTGGTTAAGAGCACTTGCTGTTCTTGCAGATGGCCCAGGCTCTGTTCCCAGAACCCACATGGCAGCTCTAGGGGATCTAACGCCCTCTTTTGACCTCTGTCAGCGTTGCACACACAAATGTTGCACTTACATTCTTGCAGGCAAAAGTCATACACATAGAATAAAAATAAATAAATCTTTCAAAAGTCAATATACAAAGGTACAATAAGGTAGTATACCTTTGTATTTTCTCTAAAGTATCTGTGCCACATATAATAATATCATCTTAAAAGGCTGGCGAGTTGGCACAGTGGGTAAAGACACTTGCTGTGTAAGCCTGGCAACTTGGGTTAGATCCCCAGAACCCATGTGAAGGTGGAAGGAGAGAACCAACTTCACAAGGCTGTCCTCTGATCTCCACATAAGCACCATGGCACATGCAATGCCCCCAGCATCATGCACTCATACATACAATAATAAATAAACAGATAAATATATAAAATTATGTCATATTAAAGTGCTAGGAATAAGAGGTCTCTATTTGTGACAGCTGGTCTCTAAAGGCAGCCTGAAAGGGCCACACTTTCTGCTGTTCACTGCCCTGTACAGCTCATCCCACAATGAATCTGGTTAACCCTGCTCTGGGGTTAACACGTAAATGTGCAGAAGTGACCCTGTGCCTGTTCTAGGCCCTCCCTTTAAGAAGACCATCAGCTAATACTTCACCTTTCTTAGAATGCTCACTATAGGGAGCTCTGAACCCCGTGTCAACAATCAAGTCATCCTGTTCAAGAGGCAACATGAGACCATGTAAGGAGGTTACTGGAGAGGTTACAGATCCAAGCTCTGAGAATGCCTGAGTCAAAAGAGGCCCACCCCACCTGAACAGTCTTTCCAGATGCCTGCCAAGATTCTGGGATTCTCAGTCACCTAGAACCTCTCCATCTCAAAGGATCCCCGAGACTCAAGTGGGCTGGAACCAGTCAGGTTGAGCTCTGGCAAATCATTGACCTAAAAGACTTAATGAAGTAGTTGTTGCCTTAACCTTTTAAGTTTTGGGGTGCTGGGAACTGAACTTGATTCCCCTGTAAGAGAACACTATGCAGTCTTAACCATTGAGCCACCTCCCCAGTCTCAGCATATTCTGAGTTTTTAGTTTTTTTTTTTTTTTTAAGGTTAGAGGTGGAAACCAAGACCTGGAGCATGCTAAGTAACTGCTTTGCCACTGAGCTACAGTCCCAGCCAAGGGACATACCCATTGTTTATTTGTTTGTTTTTTGTGACAGGGTCTCCCTATAGCCCCAGCTGACCTGGAACTCTGTACGTAGACTTGGCTGACCTCAATCTCACAGATCACCCTGCTTCTGCCTCCTGAGTTCTGAGATTAAAAGCATGTGGCACCACATCCTTCAAAGGACACACTATGGCCTGCTGACAAAACTTCCCTTTTTCTTACTGCAAGAGTTACTGAGTGATTCAGAAGGATTTCCCTTTCTGTCTGGATTGATTTAGGGGGATTTCCCTTTCTTTCTTTATTTCCAGGAAGTTCAGAACCTTTTTTTGGATTTCTTTAAGTTTTTGTTTTGTTTGGGTATAATCATACTCTCCTTGACTTCTGTCATTTCAAATGGCCACTGCCCTCTTATTTCTGGGATGAATGTTTCACTTCATTGTGTTTGAGGCTGATATGTACCTAGGCATTTCATTAAAACCTGTACCAAATCCTTTGGTAAAGAGGTGAGGTAAAAGCTGGAGATATATTTGTACAGTGGCTATGGGGAAGTGGATAGCATTTCAGATATATTTGACGGTAAGATACATGTTGCTGTGATTTTTGCTTTCCCTTACCAGCTGTAAGATTTTAGAAAAGTCAATCAACTTCTCTCTTTTTTTTTTAAAATCTAAAAGACTCCTTGTCTTTTCTTTATCTTTCATAACCTTGGTGCTTTAGAGGAATAGAGACAGTTCATTTTGGAGCATCCCTCAATTTGAGTTTGTTGCTGTTTCCTCATGAATGAAGTTTTGCATTTTAGAAGGAATATTTCATAACTGACAGTGTGTGTCTCTGTAAATGCATGACTTCCGGAGACCCCTAATATTGGTTTGCCTCATGTTAACCTTGATCATTTGGATGAGGTGGTGTTTGGTAGGTTTCTCCACCATGAAGTTATAATTTTTCCACTCATAATTGACAGGTACCTTGGAATAAGGAGCTTTGTGGTAATGTACATCTTTGGCTTCTCACCAAACTCTGAGCAGCCAGTTTTACCATCCACAGTTGATTCTTGCCTGCATTGATCAGTATTATGATGGCTGCAAAATGAGAAATTTGAACCTAACTAGTTACATGGGGCTGGCTATTTTAGTTTTTGAATTGAGACTGTTTCAGAAGCTTAAAAATTGGACTTTTCATCTAAGAGTTGCCAGATGAATTAAAGGACTTTCTTAAGGGCTAGGGAGATAGCTCAGTTCATGAAGTGCTTGCCTGGTAAGTACAAGGACCTGAATTTGATCACCAAAACCCACATTTTAAAAAGCTGGGTGTGGGGCTAGAGAGATAGCTCAGCAGTTAAGAACACTGGCTGTTCTTGAAGAAGACCTGGGTTTGAATCCCAGTACCCACATGACAGCTAACAACTGTCCCTAACTCTAGTTCCAGGGGATCTGACAGCGTCTTCTGTCTTCCATGAGCATTGCACAACATGGGTGCACTTACCTGCAGGCAATACATGCATACACATAAAATAAAAACAATAAATAAAATATTTTTTAAAAGCTGGGTATAATGATAAGTCATTAGGAGTCAGTTTAATACTATGTGCATTTAGTAGGATAATAGTAGTATGTTCTCCCCTAGGGTCTATGAGCTATCTAGCCATAGGATCTTGGCCCCAATATCTTGTGAAGTGGGTCTTAAATCCAATCAGAAAGTGTTTGGTTACTCCCATGGCATTTGTGCCGCTATTGTACCAGTGGGCATATCTTGCCAAGCCAACTGTTAAATGTAGCTTGCAGGGCTTATGGATAGATAAGACTGATGATTACTTTTTTCTTTTGATAGCATCCGCTGTACATTCCAGCACAGTAAAAGCTAGCCAGTAGGGATGAAGCTTCTAATGACTTGTTGTTATACTCACAGATTAGTGCATCTTTCAAGTCTCATCAGAGAAGCTTCTGTTTGCAATAGATGGTGAGTAATACAGAAATCCACAACTGGCCAATGTATAGAAAATGAGAGACTACTGAGTACTTAGCCCTAATTGAGTCATCTATACCAGCCCTCCCACTCCCTACAAGGCTCAGGGGTCATCTCAGAAGAGGGGGTGGAAAGATTGTAAGAGCCAGAGGCAGTGGGTAACTACTAAGAAACAGTATTTTCTGATCACAAAAGGGAAAATGCACATATGAACTCACAGTGGTATTACAGGATACACAAGACCTGCACAAGCTCAAGCCAGATAAAATCCTAGTATGGATGGGGTAGGTGGGCAAGAAGCCCCACCCCTATCTGAGGAGATATTGGCCATTGATAGCTGCTGGGAGAGGGAGAGTCAGTTTTCTTTAAGACTCTAACCCCTGGTATGTTGACCACACTCAAGGGAACGGACCCATACCTAAGAGTATTTGGGTAACCCAAGCTGGATTGATGAACTTAAAAAAAGAAAAAAGGACATGAAGTTGGTAGGGGTAAGGGATGTGGGGGGTGGATTTAAGAGGAGATGGGGGAAAGGGGTGAATATGATCAAAATACATTGTATGATCTTCTCAATGAATAATTAATTAATATTTTTTATGTGTATGAGTGTATTGCCTGCATGTATGTAAGTGGACCTGTGTCATGTAGTGCCCAAGGGGGACAGAAGAGAGCATCAGATTTCCTGGAACTGGAGTTATGGATGGCTGTTAGCCACCTTGTGGGTGCTGGCATTTGAATCTGGGTCTTCTGCAGGAGCAGCCAGTGCTCTTAACTGCTGAATTATCTCTCTAGCCTCTTGTTATTTTTCTGAGACAAGGTCTTGCTATGTAGGCCATGCTGGCTTTGAAGCCCAAGCATGATAATGACTTTTACCATATGGACATACCTTGGACAGATGACCTTGACTTAACCTTGCAACCAAAAAGTTAATCTTGTTTTAGTTTGTTTATAATGCAGACAAGCTCACTGAGCTGTATGCTCCTCTTGTGACCTGGGAACATAGCCTTAATCCCTCATGACCTTTCCTTGCCCTTGACCATGAATAATGCATGAATGTATGTGTGTTTTACATGTTAAAGTATGCAAACAGTACTTATCTCATTGAAAGCAATGATAAAAATTAATAGTATCTGTTTATGGTTGTGTGTGTGCTCTTCTAAGTCAGTAGGGGTCAGAGGGATATAATTATCTGATAAGAGTCCATTTTTACTTCCCCATTTCATGAAGGATATACTGTTTCAATCAAAGAAAGAGTGAGCCCTTTGTTCAAGAGGACAGTTTCCAAGAGACTTCTGAAGGAGCAAGTTTTCATAACAGTTCTGGTCCCTCTTGGCTGAAATGGATGCTGAGAAGCAGGCTGTCTTTATTCAAATATCAACATTGGTATCACATGGTAAATGCCACACCCAGGCTGAACTTTGATTTGAGATCCTCCTGCCTCAGCCTCCCAAGTGCTGGAATTACAGGCACATGCCATGGTGCCTGCCCTTTACAGAAAAGATTTGAATGGAAAGAAGAGAAAGAAAAGACAGTTGTTTTTGGGTGTGCATGATTGGCTTGGAAGTTCTAAAAATGTTTTCCTTTTAATATTCACTATAGTAATAATTTTAATAGTTTTCTACAAAATTTACAGCAACAAAGATGATTCATTGCAAATGCCTGTGTAAGCTACTGATTTTGTCCTTTTAGTTAATAAAAAAAATAGAAGACAAACTTGTCTTCTGAGTTTATTAGAATCTTACAAATTCTAAGATTTTTTCATCATTAATTTCATCATTTCTGAGTTTAGGATGTGTTTATAGTTATGGTCAGTCAGTTGACAGCTCTAAGAAAGGTGCAGTGGTCTGCCAACACCGTCATTAGTTGTTCACATCATCATCACTCAACTGAATGAAATGCACTGTAGATATCACATGTTGGAGTAGGGCTGTGTTCAGACTGACTTAAGGAATGAATGTCAGGAGTTGGCAGAGAATCCCTGAGACAGCTGGGAATACTTGTTTAATAAATGCTGCACCATCAATGGCTGGGGCTGTAGCTCAGTTGATAGAGCACTTCTTATCATGCATACAGCCTTGAGTTCCAGCTCAGAAGTTCAAGGTCATTCTTAGCTACACATCAAGTTTGAGGACAGCTTGAAATATATGAAACCATGTCTAAAAAATGTTTCATCATCAATACTCTTCATAATGAAGAGGATGAGATTATATAGAAAAAAATTTCAAGTTCTGTTTCACTCAGTTTTCTATTACTACAACAAAACACTTAATGCAATCAAGTTATAAAGAGAAAAGTTTTATTCTGGATCCAGTCTATGATCAGATGGATCCATTACTTTTAGGCTTGTGTTGGGCTACTGGATGACAATGGTGGGGAGCATAAGGCAGACCAAACCACACTCCTCATGGTCAGAAAGCAAAAGAGCAAGAAGATGGGGCCAAGGACACATGATGTCTTTGTGGGTACACCTACAATGACCTAAGGTTCTCCTCCAAGGCCCAACCTCTCAAAGGTCCTCCCATCCCACAGTAGTGCCACACACTGAGAGCTAACCTTTCATACCTGAGCCTTTGGAGTGTGTTTGAAATCCAAAGTATGGCAGGTACTGATAACACTGCTTTATGGTTTAATCAGGAGTGATTATCTTTCCTTATGATTCATGAAATAATGCTGTGTTTTACAATTGTTGATTACCAGTTGGTACTAATTGACGAAATAAAGTAGCTGTTAACTAGCTAACCTGCTTTAGTTGGTTAACTAGCTAACCTGGCTTTATGTTGGCCACACTTTTTATGAAGGGTTTTATATGGATTATCTCATTTTATT
>NW_008345290.1:3212112-3224631 GCF_000622305.1 Nannospalax galili
GTTAGGTTTTAGTTTTTTATTATTTTATGTGTATGAGTGTATTGCCTGCATGTATGTGAGTGCATCCATGTTGTTCAATGCTGCGGAGGTCAGAAGAGAGTTTTGGATTCCCCTGGAACTGGAATTAAGGTTGGTTCGTAGCCACCATGTGGGTGCTGGGAATCAAACCCGGGTCCTCTGCAAGAGCAGTAAGTGCTCTTAACCACTGAGCCATCTCTTCAGCCCTTGTTTATTTTTTTTTTAATTTTATGTGTATGAGTGTATTGCCTGCAAGTGTCTAAGTGCACCTGTGTCGTGCAATGCCCATGGAGGTCAGAAGAGGGCATCAGATCCCCTAGAGCTGGAGTTACAGATGGTTGTTAGCCACCATATGGGAATTGAACCTGGGTCCTCTGAAAGAGCAGCCAGTGCTCTTAACTGCTGAGCCATCTATCTAGCCCCCCTTTTTTGTTTCTTTTTTTTTTTTTATTGGATTATCTCATTTTAATCTTCACTGAAGCTATCCAGTTTAGCCACATTTTTTTTTTTTTAAATCTTTTTAAGACAGGGTCTCCTTGTAGGCCCAGCTGGCCTGGAACATGCTATGTAGACCAGATTGGACTTGATCTCACAGAGCTCCACCTGCCTCTGCCTCCCAAGTGCTGGGACTAAAGGTATACGCCACCATGCCTGGATAGCCATATTTTTATAAATGTGGAAATTGAGGCCCAAATGACTGCTCCCAGGGTTTCAACCTTAGGAAGGTATGGAGGAGCGGCTGAACTCAGGCAGATTGAATTTTTATCACATTTATTTACTTATTTTTGTGTGTGTATGTGTATGTGTGCCCAACATGCCTATAGCAGTATGTGGAGGTCAGAGGACAACTTACAGGAATTGATTCTCTCCTTCCACTATGTAGGTCCTGAGGATTGAACTTAAGTCATCTGTCGTAGCTACAAGTGCTAACCCTTCATGTTAACCCATCTTTATTATTTTAAAAATGTTTAATGGGCTGGAGAGATGGCTCAGCAGTTAAGAGCACTGACTGCTCTTGCAGAGGACCTGCATTTGATTCCCAGCACCCACATGGCGGCTCCTTAACTCCAGTTCCAGGGGAATCCGAAACCCTCTTCTGACCTCTGCAGTATTGCATGACACGGGTGCACTCACATATATGCAGGCAATACACTCATACACATAAAATAAAAATAATAAATAAAATATTTAAAAAACCAAAAATGTTTATTTATGTGTATGTGTTTGTCTGTGTATGAGTGTACATGAGTGAAGTTGCTTGTGGAGGGCAGAAGAGGTGTAGGATCCCCTGGAGCTGGAGCTCATGTGGGTGCTGAGAATTGAACCCTGGTCCTCTGCAAGAATAGTATGTGCTCTTAACTTTTGAGCCATCTCTCCAGCACCCCAGTTCATTTTTTTACATTCCAAAAACTTCTATTAATTGTGGAATAAAACAAAATAACACTGATAGGTATACTATGTAAAGTTTTTTATATGTCTTAAAAATTTATAGAAAATAGTCTAACCGTTTTCTTTGTAATAAGCATCCTAACTGGCAGCCAGTTTCTCTAGAACAATTCCAAACAGATTATTCTTGTTTTCCAAACTGACCTATTCTAAAAAAGAAGAGTCCATTCTAATCCAGTATGCAAATGTGGAACTTAAAGGATGGGAGGCAGTCAGGAGAGCACCTGAGGAGCCTCCACACCAAATCTCATAGTGACCACACTAATTCACATTTGCACCAACAGGTCCCTTTTCCTCTGCATCCTTGACAACATTTCTTTCTTGGTGGCAGCCCTTCTGACTGCAGCAAGATGGAATCTCATTATAGTATTTTTTTCACATTTACAACTTTTATTTTGAACAAAATAAGACACAAAAGTCACTAAGTTATAAATGCATATTCTAATTTCTTATCTTTTCAGAATACAGTGAACTATTTTAATAATTGAGACATTTACTATTACCTACTTCTGTTTATTCCTGTGTTTTTTTTAAAGAAGAGTTATTATGAATGAAACTGATTTCTTTTTTTCCTCATAAAATTTGTTGTGGTGTATATAGAGAGCTTTTGATCTATGTATGCTGATTTTGTATCTAACTTCTTTGCTGAGACTGTTCATCATAACCTTTGGGGTATTTTGAGTACAGGATGGTATCAGTTGAAAATAGGGATCATTTGACTTCTTCCTTTCCTGTTTTTATACCTTTTATTTTATCTTTATCTTGCTTAGGTTAACACTTTGGCTTTTTTTTTTTTTTTTTTTTTTTTTTTTTTTTTTTTTTGTCTTTTTGAGACAGAGGCTCCCTGTAGCTCCAACTGGAATTCACTATGTAGACCAGGCTGGCCTTGAACTCACAGAGATCCGCCTGCCTCTGCCTCCTGAGTGCTGGGATTAAAGGCGTGCGCCACCACGCCCAGCAACATTCTTCGGGTTTAAATTTTTTTTTATTTATTATTTTTATTTTATTTGTATGTGTGTATTGCCTGCATGTAGGTAAGTGCACCCGTGTCATGCGACTGGGTCTTTTACAAAAACAACCAGTGTTCTTAACTGCTGAGCCATCTCTCCAGCCCCAACACTTTGGGTTTTTAAGCACTATATTGAGCTGCTTCCATTAACAGTGAGACCTTTTTCACTTGTGGTATATGTAGTTTTGTCTTTTGAGTTTTTATTTTTAAAATGTTTTGTCAGTCGCCAGGGTGGTGGCGCACGCCTGTAGTCCCAGCACTTGGGAGGCAGGTGGGCGGATCTCTCTGAGTTCAAGGCCAGCCTGGTCTACATAGTGAGTTCCAGGACAGCTGGGGCTACAGGGAGACCCTGCTTCAAAAAGACAAAAAAAGAAAAAGAAAAAGAAAGTTTTGTCTCCTCTTGTAGACTTTAAGGGTTGTGGTGGTTTGAATGAGAATGTCCCCCTTCCCCCGACCCCCAGCTCCAAGTACTTGAACACTTACTCCCCATTTGGGGTATTGTTTGGGGAGGACCAAGGAACTGTTAGGAGGTGTGGCCACGCCAGAGGAAGCATGTCACTGGGGGTGGGTTTTGAGAGTCCATAGCCATGTCCCATTGTCAGTCTGTCTGTCTCTCTCTCTGCTTCCGGTGCCTGCTTGAAGATGTGAATGCTCAGCTTTCTGCTCTAGCTGCCTCCTGCCATGATGGACTCTCATCCCTCTGGAACCCTAAGCCCAATAAACTCTTTCTTGTATAAATTGCCTTGGTCATGGTGTTTTATCACAGCAACAGAGAAGTAGCTCATACAGGGATAATTAACTGAAGAATCACACTTTTGATTTCTTTTATTTTTGATTCTCATGTGGGCCCTTCAACACTCTAGCATCATACATGGTTGACAAGTGTCCTGAGACAGAACAGAACCTTATGCTGTATGTTCAGATTTAGTTTTAGGTTACAGCCTTTCTCTGGGAGTTGTGTCAAGGATAATCTATTTGCAAGAAATACAAGCTATAATCAAATCTGGTAATTTTGGGGTTTATTCAAGTCTTTCTTATTTGAGGAATCCCTCATTAGATGTCAGATTTAGGGGAGACTGTGCTGTCATCTCAGCACTTCTCTGGCCCCAATTGCCCCAGAAGAGAGTACCTTTTCTTCCCTTCCCTTCATAGCCAAGGGCTTAGTATAGAGCCTAGGCTCAACTCCTCAGTCTTTCCTACTTTGGGCTTTAAATCTGAAGCATGTGAGGTGATGGTTAAGATTCACCAGCTGTGGAGGCCAGTAGTACCACAGAGCAGTGGCAGAGGTACGCTGGACAGAGTACCCTTGCTAAAGGATAGTGGGGTGGTGCGTTTATGAGATTGCTCATTGGGTAAAGGCACTTGCTGCTAAGCCTGATGACCTGAGTTCCATCTCCAGGACCCACATGGTAGAAGAAGAGAACTAATTTTTGAGAGTTGTCCTCTGACTTCCATATAGCAGCTATGGCAGATATTTGTGTGAGTGCATACATGCATGTGTGTGTGTGTGTGTGTGTGTGTGTGCATGCACACACACACAAATACACATGCAATTTTAGAAAAAAACAGTTGGGAGTTATGAGTTTAACTCAGTGGTACAGGATTTGTTTGGAATGTGAGAGGTCCTGGGTTCAGTCTCTAGCAACACACACACACACCAGTTGGATCAGTATACTCTCCAGAGATTTATCAATTCCTATTCATTTCCTCAGTTTAGTTTTAAAGTTCCTAAATTATTCATTGAATTCCTGATATTTCCTTTTTTGTATCCTTAAGATAATTAGAGTCAAATTCTATTGATTGCAATTAGGGACTCATACTGATTTCTTCAGTCAAAGGGGACTCCAGGCAAGGCAAAACAAATTTCTTTTTCTTTTCTTTTCCACCCTATCCCAAGACAAGGTCTTGCTACATAGACTCATTGGTTTTGATCTCATTATGCAAACCAGACTAGCCTTGAACTTCATGATCTTTCTGCCTTAAACCTCCCCCAACCCCAAGTACTGAAAGTTCAACTATGTACCCCCTCACCTGGCTAAGACAAATTTCTTACAGGGATACAGAGATGTCTCAGAATACTCATTTCAGTAGGACTCCCCTGACTACCCCGTGTAAAATAAACGTAGCCTCACCGTTTTTACCAGTTTATACCCTCTTTCCTTGCTTTTCCTCTGCTTAAAGAATTGATCATGTCTTGATATCACAACTTTTTGTTTGTTCCTTGCTTGGCTCCCTTCCCTGGACTGTCATCTCATGGAGTGGGACTTTGATGACTTATTGCTTCATCATCAGCACAATGCTGAATTAGTACTTGAACAAATGAATCCAAAGACAGAAACATAACAGATGCCTACAGAAGACTGGAACTGAAAACTGGAAAACCATCAGGAGCTGGGGCAAGCTCTCTCTCAGGGCTTCTTTTTAGGACCACACATTTGTTCAGTCTCTTCTTTTCCCATATGCATTCTGACTTCTTTGTACAGATTAGGATGTAGAGAAATAAAATGAATTGAGTATCTTAAACCAGAATCTAACAAACCTGGTGACTCATTAGAACTAGGATTTAAATTTTATTATTCTTTATTGTTATTTTAAAAAATTTATGTGTATGAATGATTTGCCTCCATGTATGAGTACACCATGTGCATGCAATGCCTGCAGAGGCCAGAAGAGGGCATTGGATCTCCTGGAACTGGAGTTATCAATGGTTGTTAGCTGTCGTGTGGGTGCTAGAAACTAAATTTGAATCCTCCATAAGAGCAGCCAGTGCTCTTAATCACTGAGCCATCTTTCCAGCCCTACAATTTATTTTTTGTTTATTTATTTTAATTTTACTTATTTATTTTAATTTTATATATATGAATGTATTACCTGCAAGTATGCAAGTACAACTGTGTCCTGCGTTGAATCCCCTGGAACTGGAGTTACAGATGGTTATTAGCCCTGTGGATGCTGGGAATGGAACCCAGGTCCTCTGGAAGAGCAGCCAGTGCTCTTAACTGCTGAGTCATCCAGCCTTGATTTATTATTATTTTTTAAAGACAGGGTCTCACTACGTAGCCTTGGCTGGACTGGAACTCACTATGTAGACCAGGCTGGTTTCAAATTCACAGAGATCTGCCTGCCTCTGCCTCCCAATTACTGGGATTAAAAGTGTATGTCACCATGTCCTGCCTTGGGAGTCTCAGTGATGGTATAAAATATTCCCTACTGGCTCTTGTGCTTGAACACTTGGTTCCCAGTTGGCGGAACTGTTTTGAGAGACTGCAGAACCTTTAAGAGGTGAGGCCTGACTGGCAGAAAAGTAGGCCCTATGGGTGAGCCTTAAGAGGTTATAGCTCACCCTACTCATTCTGCCTTCTGGTCTATTGAGATTTGAACAGTCCCAGCAACAACCTACATCAACCATGAACTCTGTTATGATGTAGTATAGCCTTACAAAGTGTGAAAATAAATGCAATGCCCCTTACCCCATCTGCTTAAATTAGGTATTTGATCAAAGTGGCAAAAAAGCAACTAATACACTAGGTCACATTCAAGAGTTCTTTATCAAAATTTCTATGAACAAGGTTCTGGAATCCAGAGTCTTAAAATCCATATTTAGCTAGTCAAGCATTGAATTGTAGACAAGTCTCTGAGAACTTATGCTTTAAGCAAAGTAAACACTTCCTAAAATATTGTATGAAGTTGACATTGTCAACAATATGTATTTAGAGCACCTCACAAGAGCCATCTGTGGCACAGGTGCTGGAGACAATGGGAAAGAAAGCTGGTCTCTGGATCCTACAAAGCTAATTATCCATGGTTGATTCATACATGGGAAAAGGGAGGAAAATGCCCTCTTTCTTTTTTAAAAAAAATTACCCAATTTCACAAGTGTCCAAAATTCATATTGAGACTAATGCTGGAAGACTATTATTATTGTGTGTGTGTGTGTGTGTGTGTGTGTGTGTGCGCGCGCGCACGCGCACATGCATGTGGTGTGCCCATACGTGTGAGTGGGGGTGCATGCCCATGCCATGGTGCTTGTATGTAGGTCAGAGGATGAGCTTGGGTATCAGTCCTCATTGTCCACTTTTTTTGAGATGTGGTCTCTTGTTCGCTGCTGTGTACACCAGGTTAGTCCATCTGTGAGCTTCTGAGGACTCTCCTGTTTCTGCTTATCTCCCTGTAGGGACACTGGGATTGCAGATATGTGCTACCATGTCCAGCTTTATGTGGGTTCTGGTAATCCAAGCTCAGGTCCTCACCTACTGAGCTATCTCCTTAATATCTCAAGAGTGTTCTTGATACTAGGTGTCAAAATATCTTGTTTCTCCTGTTGCCTCTGTTATATGCATGCTGTCTTGCCACACCAACATTTCACTACTCTGTGCCTTAGTTTCCTTGATAAAATTTGAGATAATATTTTTCCTTTTTATTTCTCAGGTTGTTGTAAAAATTAGATGAGATAATAAAAATGATTTGAAACTGATACAGTGGAGGTCACAGAATCTATAGCTTCTATAGGTTGTATAATACATTTTGATCTTGAGTTCTCAGCAATCATATTCACTAACAGCAGATTTTCAAATTTAGCATTATCCTTTCTGATTGAACTTTATCTGTACAACACCTGATAATAGACTATAAACATTGCATAACCTCGGATTTCTACAGTACTTATTGCTACTATATCACTTAATAACGTCTTGCTCTTTAATTGCTTTCCATATTGGACATGTTTTCATAACTTCCTTATAAAAATCACTAAATGTGGGCCTGTTTGTGCTTGCCATGTGTTCTCCAAGGCACCAGGCATAAACCTGGACAGTTGGTACTCAGGAAATACTTGATACAATGTTTGACTAGAGGAACTTAATTGTATGAAAACTGGGAGTCTGCACCCTCCTTGTAAGCCCCAGCCAAACGCAGAGACAGCATAGATAATGCCTGTCAGTTTTTTTCCCTTCTTTCCCTCCCCCTTGGTTTTTTTTGGGGGTGGGGGAATCCGGGAGCGACGGCTGACATGATGTGGGTGGGAGTAAATGGATCCAACAGGGATTTGAGTTTCAAAGCTGCTTCTGTCTGTTCTGTTAAAGGGCTGTACATCCTGCTTCAGGACTGATTTGAATGGAGCACAGTGGGGAGTGTATTGGAATGTGTGAATTCCATAGAACTTACTTAAGTGGAGCAGATGACAAAGCTTTTGATAACAAAGTAAAGTAATTCTTAGAGTAAAATAATATAATTCAACACTCTATAACATTTATTTTTTTATTTATTATTTTTATTTTATGTGTATGCATGTATTGCCTGCCTGTAGGCCTGTGTTGTGCAATGTCCAAGGAGGTCAGAAGAGGTTGTCGGATCCCCTGGGACTGGAGTTACAGATAACTGTTAGTTGCCATGTGGGTACTGGGATTTGAACCCGGATCTTCTGCAAGAACAATGAGTGTTCTTAACTGCTGAGCCATCTCTCCAGCCCCAACATTTGTTTCTATAAATCTTCAGTGTTGGCAATTTTTTTTGGAGGGGGGTGATGTTGAGACAGAGTCTCACTCTGTAGCCCAGCCAGGATGGCCTGGAATCTGGATTCCTCTATGTAACTCAGGTCAGCTTTGAACTTACAGTTCTCCTACTTTTACCCCCCAACATGCAGGGATCACAGGCATGTGCCACCACACCCATCTGTGTCATCAATCTTGAATGATTAGATCTCATAATCGATCTGAGGAGTAGAGAGGTACCTATGAATTTTTTTTATGAATGTGTAAACGAATTCTTGGGATTTGTCTAACACAATTAAAAACGGGATCCATTTTGAGAGTATTCTCATAGGTAGCAGGTACCTCTTACATTCCAGCCCTGAAGAAGAGGGGAAGGCCAGGCCCCTTCCTTCATAGCTCTGTCAGACTCTTGTAAACCAAATGCTTTGTATCACCATGGGGAAAAACCCCCAGAATTATCCATAAAGGGTCAGGCACCCCTATAGCCCAGTTGAAAGGGGCTTCCTGCTTTCAGCTTCCCAATCGTGGCTTCCTCTGGCAAGTCTTAATCCCCCGCTCTCTGTCTTTCATGCTGGAGATTGAATCTAGGGCCTTATACATACCTGACAAATGCTCTACCGCTGATTGATATCTCCAGTCCTCTTTTATTTTTCATTCTGAGTTGGGCTCTCACCAAGTTGCCCAGGATGGCCTTGAACTCATTCTATAGCCCTGGCAGTTCTTGAACTTGTGATCCTCTTGTCTCAGCCTTCTGAGTTCTAGGATTACAGATCTGTGCAACCATACATGGGCTTCTCTTTCTCTCCTGCCATGTGGTTTCCCACTGTAAACACTCAGTAAAGAGCTGATGCTGCTCTTGAGAAAGAACCACCATATCCTCTACTTGTATAGTCCAGGGTTCTTTCCATGGTGTGTGCAAATCTAAGAGCTATGTTGGTCCCGAGCATCATGCTTTGCCTTAGAAGCAAGAATAGGGGCTGTGGGTGGAGCTTAAGCAGTTGAGTGCTTGCCTAGAAT
The DNA here is from genome assembly GCF_000622305.1 of Nannospalax galili. Classification (NCBI taxonomy): domain Eukaryota; kingdom Metazoa; phylum Chordata; class Mammalia; order Rodentia; family Spalacidae; genus Nannospalax; species Nannospalax galili. Next base: position 3,221,092 of record NW_008345290.1, read on the forward strand.
TCATGAAGTCCTGGATTCAATCCTCAGCACCTCAAAAGCTAGATGTGGTGGTGCATGCCTATAATCCCAGAACTCGGGTCATATTCAGCTACATAGCAGTCTAGGCTACATGAAAGCCTGTCTCAAAAACAAACAAAACAAAACCAAGAATAAAAGTAGGAATTCCAGTTTTCTTTTTCCCAGTCCCACTGCTAGCTCTTTTCCTTAGGGACCGCCTGATAACACTCACAGCTGGCTGACTTTCTTGCTAGCGAGACATTGATTGACAGCCTTGCCCTCTTATGTTGCCGAGGAAGGTGGTACTTTGCTAACAGGACCCTGACACTAGTTGGCTATGGCTTTTATCTTGGATTCCAGAAAGGCATGGCTTCAATTCTGATTAAATTCTCTTGAGCAGCTAACTACATTCTTTTGATTTTTGTCTTTCCTTGACAGATGAGTGGGAGGAGTTTGTCTATACATCCCACTACTTCTAAGAAAATGGTTTCTAAGTTGAAAAGTGCTATAAAAGATAGAAATTATTTTCAACCTCTTGAACCTTCTAAACTAATTTACTTTTTGTCTACCAGGTTGTAGGATAGAATGGAGGTGACAGGAACTGTTGAAGATAGTATGCAATAGAACTCTTACACAGAGTCCAGGGAGACCTTAGAAACAGCAGTATTTAATAAATATATGCAGTGTCCAGAGATCAATGTACTGGAGGTAGATTCATTCATTTCCCATGGATTCACTGATATTCTGAATGTTGTTAGAAGTGGGATTGTTTACAAATATAGGGAAGTGTATAGTTATTTTTCTGTTGCTGTGATAAAACACCATGACCAAGGGAACTTATAGAAGGAAGAATTTATTTAACTTATGGTTCCAAAGGGGCAAGAGTCCACCATGGTGGGGAGCCATGGCATCAGAAATGGCTGAAGCAGAAAGCCAAGAGGTCACATCTTCAAGCAGACACAGGAAGCAGAGAGAGAGATTGGAAATCTGGCAAGGCTTAAGAACTCTCAAATCTGCCCCCAGTACGAGCTTCCTCCTAAGATGCAAGGCTGCACCTCCTAAAATCTCTCAAAACATCGGCCACCAACTGGGGATGAAAATATCCAAATACTAGGAGCCTATGGGGGACATTCTCATTCAAATCATCACAGAAATTAACATACATAGGTAATAAACAGTCTCAGAAACAAGGCTCATCTCTCATCTTAACACTTTTCAAGACTCTTCAAATTAAGTAGAATTCCTTAGATTGACACCTTTTAATAACCAGTAAACACTGGTTATTTGAATTTTTTACTTAATGGCGTGTCTGCTTGAGTCTTCTTTTTTTTTCTTTCGGTTCTTTTTCTTATGATTGCAATTCTTTATATATTGTGAATATAAGGCCTTTTAAAATTTTTTGGTTTATACATATTGTAAAGGCCCTACAAGTTTTGCTCTTACCTACATTTTGTTTTCATGTATCTTTATAGCAACATTGTCCAACAGAGGTGTATTGTAAACCATATTTTGATTTTACTTTTGCTTGTAGAATTTATTTTAATTTAACTTTTTCTGAGGCAAGGTACTTCGTGGGCTAGGCTGGCTTCAAACTCAGTATGTAGCTGAGGATGACCTTAAACTTCCAATCTTAACTCCACACTATAGGGCTTCTGAGGGTAGCTGTTAGTCATTTTTTTTTTTTTTTTTTCTTTTTTGGTCTTTTTGAGACAGCGTCTCCCTGTAGCCCCAGCTGTCCTGGAACTCACTATGTAGACCAGGCTGGCCTTGAACTCACAGAGATCCGCCTGCCTCTGCCTCCCTAGTGCTAGGATTAAAGGCGTGCACCACTATGCCCAGCCTCCTTTAGTCATCTTTTTATGGTAACCGATTCCCAAGTTTATGTTAACTTTAAAATTTTAAAATTTATTTTACTTATTACTGTGTGTGTATGATGTGTGTGGGCAAAGGTATGTGTGTCAAGGTGCATGTGTGGAGGTCGGAGGACAACTTTTGGGAGTTGGTTCTCTCCTTCCACTATGGGTTCTGGTGTGAACCCAGGTCATCAGGCTTGTGTGATTTTTACCTGAGTAGTCATCTCCTTGGTCCTTGAGTTTCTTTTAGTTTTATCACTTACATATGCATTTTTTCTGTTTCTGTCTCTGTAGAGCTCTTTTATTTACATTATTTATATTGTATGTGTGTGTGTAGGGGGGGGTGTAAGAGTGTGGATGTACATAGTAAGTATGTGAAAGTCAGAGGAAAACTTGTGGGAGTTGCTTCTCTCTTCCCACCATGTGTGTTCCATGCAAAGCTTGCAGGCTTGGTGGCAAGTGCCTTTACACACTGAGCCCTCTTGTTGGCTCCAAATGGCTTATATTTCTAACAACAGTGATTTTAGGATTCATCTATATTGTTGCATGCAGTTTGTTCCTATTTCTAAATTGCGGTGTTTTAATCTCCCATCAGTGAAGTATGAGAATTCTCATTGCTGCATGCCTAGTTAACACTTGCAATTATTGGCAGTGTTTTTATTTCAGCCATTCTGGGATGGTGTAGGATTTTTTTTTTTTTTAAATCATAGTTTGAATATTCCTCTTTCCTCATGAGGTTGACACTTTTTCATAGCCAATACACATTAGTTATTTGGATTTTTTTTCCTTAGTTAGGGGCCTGTTTGAATCGCCTTTTCCTTCTCCTTCTTTTGTGGTGCTGAGGATCAAACCCACACAGCCCTCACACATTCTAGCATTCTACCACTGAACCCTGTTCCTGCCCTCAAGTCTTTTTAATCATAGTTAGAGCCTCCTCCCCTGTCTGCATCCTATAGCCCCCCCAAACAGGATTTCATGTAGTCTGTTGTGTATGTTAAAGCCTATTGAGTTAAGCTTGTGTACCCAGATGTCCCTCAGAGTGAATTCATCCACTGGAGTGTGGTCAGTCTATCTAGCATCACTCCCGTAAAGAAGATCAATTCTCCCTCACCCAGCAGTGATCCGCTGCCAATAGTCCTTTGGTTAAGGTTGGGGCTTCTTGCCCATTTCCCCAGTTCTATGCTGGTTTTTTGTCTGGTTTGAGTTTGCAAGGATCTTGTCCATGTTGTCACCATTGATACAAGTTCATATAAACAAGTTCCAAACTGCCTGGAAAACTGTTTCCTTATGATCATCTACTACCTCTGGCTCTTACAATCTTTCCACCTGTCTTCTTTCCCAATGGTCCCTGAGCCCTGGGTGGGTGAGGGTTAACACAGGAGTCCTATCCAAGGACATGCACTCTGTTGTCTTCTTAGTCCACTCTGAGGCTTGCCTTTTGTTTGTTGCTGTTGAGACTGTATCTTGGTCAGGTTGGCCTTGATCTACAGATTCACCCATTTTTTGTTTTTGTTTTTTTTTGGTTTTTTGTTTTTTTTGGTTTTTTGTTTTTGTGTTTTTGAGGTTTCTTAATGGTGGAATTTGTGGAAACCAAGTTTTGATGTATTCAGTACTTCCTTTTTCTCTGTTATGGTTATTGCCTTTTAGATTGGCTTAAAATGTCTGTCCTTTACCCCTGAAGTCATGGATA
>NW_008345290.1:3224666-3239615 GCF_000622305.1 Nannospalax galili
CTAAACAGTCTAAAAACAGCAAAAAAAGTTTATTATTTTGTTTTTCAAGTTTATTTATGCCTATTATTTACTTAGAATTGATTTTTTTGTATGTAATGTAGAGTCCAATATCACCCTTTCCCAAATAAGTATTGCTTTGTATTGCCATGGTGACAGCATAAATCCCCTCTCCCCAAAAGATTCCCCCAATTTCCAGGGGTGCGTAAGTCCTTCTGAGCTATTCCATTTCATTGGTATATTCTGTTCCATTAGTATATCTGCTCCAATACCACATTGACTTATGGCTTTATAACAGAGCATTATATCTGATAGCACTCACCTTTCTCTTCCTTTTCTTCTCCTATTTTTCTTTTCACTCCTCATCCTCGTGAAAGCTTGTCTTCACTTGCCCATGAAATTTTAAAGTAGATTGTTGAATTTCTCTGTTTCACACACACACAAATTCATTGAGACGTCATCCAGAATTTCACTGGCTCTACTGATTTGGAGAGACTTGCCATCTTTCAGTATTCTCATCTATGAATATGATTTATTTAGGTCTTCTGCAGTGTCTTAATGTTTTCTTCATACAGGTTTTGAATTTATGTGATAACTAGGCACTTGATATTGTTTGGAGCAACTGTAAATAATATTTAAAAAACTGTACCTTGGAGATGACTTGTCAGTTTGATCCCCAATATTCACATGGTGGAAGGTGAGTTGCAACTCCCACAAGTTGTCCTCTGACCTCCATACCCTTTTCTAGAATATAGAAATAATGCTGATTAAATCATTTTTAAAAATTAGCTTACAGGTACTAGGTTTCCATGCACATTTGACTTTTTAAATATAATTTTTGTATGTATTGAGCATTCTATCCAGAACCATGTGCATGCTAGGCAAGTGTTCTACCACTGAACTACACCCCAAACCCCCAAGTCCTTAATTTCTTTTAATGTAGTAACTTTGGTGAACTCTTACTAGTTGAATTGTAATGATTTGTCTACAGATTGTTTTGGATTTTCCATATACATATAAAATTATATTTTCTGTCAAGAGCTTTTGTTGTTTGCTTGTTTTTTTTTTTTTTTTTTTAAAGACAGAGTCTCGCTATATAGCTCCAACTGGCTTGGAACTCTCTATGTAGACCAGGCCGACTTCAAACGCATACTCACAGAGAGTGCAGGGCTTAAAGGAAATGTTTTTAAAAAATACTCTGGTCTGGGGGCTGGAGTGATGGCTCAGCGGTTAAGAGCACTGGATGCTCTTGCAGGGGACCCAGGATCAATTGCGAACACCCACATGGAGGCTAATCATTGTCCATAATTCCAGTTTCAGGGGAATTCGACACCCTCTTCTGACCTCCGAGGAGGGCATTGCACAAGGGCGCACTTACATACATACACAATAAATAATAAACTACTAAAAAAAATACTCTAGTCGGGTGTGGTTGGCGCATGCCTTTAATCCCAGAACAGTGGAGGCAGAGGCAGGTAGATCTCTGTGAGATCTCTGGACTACCTTGTGAGTTCCAGGCCTTCTGGGGCTACAGGGAGACCCTGTTTCAAAAGAAAAACCAAAAAATAAGTTTAAAAACTGATTTATGTGAATGGGTGTGTGTCCATGTGTGAATATGGGCGCCCACGGAGGCCAGAGACGGCATCGGATCCTCGGCTCACCTTGTGAGCCTCTTGACATGGGTGCTAGGATTGAAACTCTGATCCTCTGGAAGACCAGTAGCCGCTCCTAAGCACTGAGCCATAGAACCAGCCTGCAGAAGAGTATTTTGTTTCTATTTCATCTTCGGACCTTTCATTTTTCTTGCTCTACTCCACTCACTGGCTAAGGACTTTCGGTTGCAATAATGGACACCCTTTCACGATTCAACTGTACGACACCCTCCAGCCTCAGGTCAGTACTTGGGGCGGCTTGGTTTTCTGGTGGACTCAACCCAAGGCACCCTCAGCCTCTGAGAAGTTCGCTTTTCCGTCGCCTGGAGGAGCCCTCTGCGCCTCTCGGTCGCCAAGCAACAGTGTTGCCGGGTGCGGGGTCGGAGCTGCTGGGCGCTGAGCACGTGCGTCCTCTCCAGAAACCCGGACTACATCCCCCACAATGCCGCGCGCCGCGGGCCCCCGGGGTGGGGGAAGGGCCGAGCAGGGAGGCGGAGCGGAAGCGAGTGCTAGGAAAGAGTTGAAGCTAGCCTCGTCCTGCCTCCGGTGCCCGGTCTGCCTCGTCTCGACCTGGAGGCTGCTGCGAGGAGCCCCAGCGGCCCGCGGATCAGCTGTGGCTTCGCCGCGCCGGCCCGGGAGTCCCGAGGCGGCGGCGGGGACGGTGACGGGAAGCCCACGGGCCAGGTAACGCGAGGGGGCGAGGGCCGGGCGGCAGGCGGAGGCGGTATCCCCGCAAGCCCCGCGCCACTCCCCTCAGCGCCCCCGGCCCGAGCCACCCCAAAGGCCGCTGTCGCCCTCCGTGGCCGGGCGCCCTTTGTCCAGTGACAGCCACGACCCCGCGGGGCTCAGCGCGCTGCGGGGATGGAGAGCCGGCCGCAGCCGCGCGCGCTCCGCCTTCTGTTCTTGACAGCTCAGTGCTCTTGCACTTTGGGTGAAAGAGGAAATCACATGCCCTTTTTAAACTCTCTGAACTCTTTTCCCTGGGGACTGGTGAGGATGAACCTAAACCTCTGTCTGGGGCAGCCGGGACGCGAACCCTCTCTGCAATCTAGGTTCGTCGAAGGCTCCAAGCCTGAGTTGTCTCATCACGCAGATGAAGATAACACATACTGTTAAGTTGTTAGACTCAAATAATAAACCTATTCCACCATGAGCTCATTGAGGAAAGATCCTGGAGTACGGTACCGAAGCGACCTGGACTTGTGTGTGTGTTCTTTTGCTTAATCATTAGCACTCCAGGTTGTGTGTCCTTCCCTTTACACTCCGTTCACCTTACATTTAAGCAGAGAAATTCTTAAAACATGCCAGCTTCTTAATTTCTGCCCTTTTAAGATGGCTGAGATGTGCTAAGGAAATTGATGACTCTGCTTTTCTGGGGATCAGCTCTTTGGGATACTGTACAAGGACTTATTCACCTCCCCCACTTCCAGCTGTGTCCTGAGAGGAAGCCTTAGAGGAGCTTAAGGGCTTTGTCCCAGTAAGTACCCAGGTACTCTGCAGTCTGAAAATGGGCTTCACATCTTTTCCCTTAAGCCAACTTTTTGTACCTTATTTTACACTCTCAGTAGTTCATAATTTTTACTCCCTTAAGAATTGTGTTTCCAAGTTGTAGTTTTTGTTCTCAAGGCACATTGAATGAGTGTAATAAATTTGGGAGTGACTGGGACATTTTCTTATTAGTCCAGTTTTGGTTGCTTGGCTCTCTCAGTTGATTGACATTGGTGTTGGATTTTCTTCAAGGAGACCTTTATATAATCAGATGAATTTGTTTTCATTTGAGATGTCTGTTCTGTACGGCTTTGGGTTGAGACACTATTGCGCCGTATGTGAAATAATTGAGTAAACATTGTTTTGAATGTACAGCTGTAGTGGAGTCAGGGAGCTGATGGGCCTCCTGAATTGTCTGTGTAATGTCTTTAGTGACAAGTGGCTTTTAAAGAAATTTACATGAGCCGGGAGTGGTGGTGCACTTGGGAGGCAGAGGCAGGAGGATCTCTGTGAGTTCAAGGCCAGCCTGGTCTGTGGTAGTGAGTTCCAGGACAGCTGGGGCTACGGGGAGACCCTGTCTCAAAAAGAAAAAAAAAAAAAAAAAAAGAAAAAAAAAGAAAAGAAATTTGCATGAGAGGCTGGGCGGTGGTGCATAGCTTTAATCTCAACACTTGGGAGGCAGAGACAGCTGGATCTCTGTGAGTTCAAGGCCAGCCTGATCTACATAGTGAGTTCCAGGCCAGCTGGGGCTACAGGGAGACAGTCTAAAAAAAAAAAAAAAAAGAAAGAAATTTCCATAAGGAAAAGAGGAGTAACAGCCAAAGAAGTTAATTATTGGGAAACTTGTTTAAACTGTGGAAGAAAGCATATGCATATAAAGATTTCTGATTCTCGCCTGTAAATATGTGGTAAAACACTCATTCTGAAGAAAATATTTCTATTGGTGTTATTTAGTGTAATGTGGGAGACAGAATAATGACTTTGGAAGAGGAGTCTTTGGTTCTTGACCTAGCTCTGCCATTGTCTGTATAATCATAGGTTTGGGTTCTTTATGTCTAAAATATTGATCTGATTCCAAGGACTCTTCTGCCTCAGAGTTTCAATGGTAAGGATTTTGAAATGTCCTTTTAATGAGAAAAAAATGATGTAAACTCTTTTACTCATTTATTTGTGTCTAAAGGTTTTTTTCCTTGCTGGAAGTTCTATAGCTTTCTTATGTCCACCCCAATAAAAGCATACTCATGAAAGAACTAGAAGGCTTCCAGAAATCATAGTCTTGACCAACCAGTTCATCCCCCTGTCTCTTAGTGGCATGTTTTCTGATCTTTTATAAAAAAATTTTTAAAAATATTTATTTGATTTTTTTGAGACAGGGTCTCCTTGTAGCCCCAGATGTCCTGGAACTTGCTGTGCAGACTAGGCTGGCCTTGAACTGATCCACCTGCCTCTGCCTCCCCAGTGCTGGGGTTAAAGGTGTGCACCACCTTGCCTGGCGTTCATTTGTTTAAATATGCTTAGTTCCTTCTCTTTAGCTCATAGCCTGTGTAGCTATTTTCGTGCTTCTTTGTAATTTTCATTTGACAGTCTTCCAACCCCAGTTCACTTTTGTTCTTCATGAGGTCTTCTAATTCAGCTATTGGTTTTCTTTGTGGCCCCTTTTTGTAGGCCTGTGGCCAGGGTACTTGGTATTAGTCTAGTTAGTTTCGAAGGGGATTAGGATTGTTGGATGCAGCTTACAATTGGCTAAGGCTCTGAGTAGGCCAGGTTTGTGATGGAACTATCAGGAGCTACATAATATATTTCAGATTAACTTTTACTATAGCACAGCCATGATGAAGTATTTTTCCTTTTGCTGTGGTAGTTTCTGTTTTTATCCCTGCCTTACTTTATTCCCTCTTTTAAGATCTGTTTTTGTAATTTTTAGCTCCATTGTTGTCTCCCAAAGATGCGATCTAAAAATGATAACTGTTTCTTAGCAGGAAATTATGTAGCTTTCTTCAAAGCAGTACATTTTATTTTTTTATCTTTGCTTTCTGGCATTGTGGTTTGAACCCAGTAACCTTATACCCGCAGGGGCCAAGGCAGTACATCTTAAATTTTAGGCCTAATTGTAGAGTTGGCTAGTTCTTTCCTTTGTTAAATCATTCCCTCCAGATATTTGCCTCAGGCAATATTATGTAGAGAAAATATTTTAGGAATGGACCTTTCACCAGAAATTCTATTCCAGGGCCAAGTGGGGGGGGTGTGCTTATTTCTGAATCTTTTTTTGAGAGAACTGTGTACACCTCTGAGCTCTGGTACATACTGTGTCTTTTTATATATGTATAATAAACACAGGCCTCTGCGTTGTAAATTCCTTGGGAGTCCAACAGGCAGTGTGTAGTACCATAGGCTAAGTCAGGGCTGCTGTGCCTGTTGGTGGTGGCTGCTGCTGTTACTCTTAGCTATAATTCATAACAGCACAAAATGGAGAACAGAATCAATGCAAAATGGGATTTGAATGAGAGATTTTAAGGTTGGATTAGCCATCTGTTAATGTTTTTTAATGTCACTATTAACAATGTTTGCATAAAAAATAAGGAAGTACTCATGACAGGCAGTTTGAAATACACTGAGTTTTAAAAAAATATATTTTATTATTTTTATTTTATGTGTATGTATGTATTGCCTGCATGTAGGTAAGTGCACCCATGCCCTGCAATGCCGGTGGAGGACAAAAGAGGCTGTTGGATCCCCTGGAACTGGAGTTACAGTTGTTAGCTGCCCTGTGGGTGCTGGGATTTGAACCTGGGTCTTTTGCAAGAAGGGGTTCTTAACCCCTGAGCCATCTCTCCAGCCCCATGAGTTTTTTTTTTTAAGCCTTAAAAGAAAGATTTCCTTTTTTTTAATCTTTATTTTTATTTATTTTATGTGTTTGAGCGTATTGAATGCATGTATGTAACTGTACCTGTGTCATGAGGTAACCATGGAGGTCAGAAGAGGGAGTCAGATCCCCTGGTGATGAGAACTGAACCTGAGTCCTCTGGAAGAGCAAGAAGTGCTCTTAACTGCTGAACTATTTCTTCAGCTTCCTGTTCTTTTTTTCTTTTTTCTGAGACAGGGTCTCCCTATAGCCCCAGCTGGAACTCACTATATAGACCAGGCTGGCCTCTGTCTCACAGAGACCTGCCTGCCTCTGCCTCTTTGAATGTTGGGATTAAAGGCATGTGCCACCATGCCTGGCTTAACCGCAGCTCATAGCAAGAAATCTTTTTATCTACAGACTTTATAGATTTATAACTACATATGCATGTGTGTATGTAAAATAAACTGAGAAATATTTGCAAAAAACAAAATCTGTAATGTGTATAGTCTTCTCTGATGGTTTCTATTTTGCTTTTTTGAAAGAGTGCTAAGTTAAAAAAAAAGTGCTAAGTTGATTTTTGTTCCCTGCTTTAGAAAAGCAGTGGGGTCCTGCGTTGAGAGTTGGATGTTGTCAGTTTTCACTGTGTGTTTAACATTAGATAGTCCTTAATCCTTTTTATGCTTCTCTTTATAATGAAAGTGTTCTAGTTTAAATATCTGATGGTTCTTTCTCTTTCTTTTCTCTAATAATGCCAGGTCAAGGATTATCTTTGGTTTTTGGCTAGGGAGAAACCACTAAAATGTTGCTTAAATATTTGACTGTTTGCATGGAATGCTGTTAAGAGTACTGAACAGCAATTTTCTTTATATTCGTTTTTTTTTTGGGGGGGGTCTTTTTGATACAGGGTCTCCCTGTAGCCCCAGCTGAACTCAACTTATGTAGACAAGGATGGCCTTGAACTCACAGAGATCCGCCTGCCTCTGCCTCCCGAGAGCTGGGATCAAAGGTGTGCACCACCACACCTGGCCCTATATTCTTTTTAAGATGGGGTCTCACTACGTAGCCCCGGCTGACCTGAAACTTGCTGTATAGACCAGGCAGGCCTCAGACCCACAGAGAACTGACTGCCCTTGCCACATGAGTGCTTGGATTAAAAAAAAAAAAAAGGTGTGCATTGTCTGGCTTCCTCTAAAGATTTTTATAAATTGGAGAGGAGGAGATATAGGAGCTTGTAATAAATACAGAAATGTAGAAACTATTTACTGGTGTTTGCTGTTTGACTTTTGTGCTTTTTTTTTTTTTTTTTTTTTCCTGTCTTTTTGAGACAGGGTTTCCCTGTAGCCCCAGCTGGCTTGGAACTCGTTATGTAGACCAGGCCTACCAAGACCTCCTGTCTCTAACTCCCAAGTCCTGGGATCAAATGTGTGTGTGCGGTACCACACCCAGCCTACTTTTGTGTTCCTTAAGGAATATTAGATAGTTTAACAATTTATACCTAACATGCTTAATCACAGTTTTCAGTTATTGTGTTGGCAGATTGCTACCTTGACTTCATTCTGTACCTCGCCTGTCCACTGCCCCCTTCCTATTAGAAAATACTGATTAAGTGTGTGTTTTTGTCTGTAAAGACTACCACATCAGATCATTACCAATCGTTTGTGTTACAAGAGGGCCTAACTGCTGCTCCTAAGAAAGGGAACTTAAGCTTTCTTTGCTTGGGTTCTCCTGGATCCTTTGGTTTCTCTAGACTTGGCCTTCCCATGTAGGGTTGAGAGTCCTCTCTTGCTTGTTTGTTCTGAGGAGAGTAAGAATAAGCAGATTTCTGCCTGGACCCAAGATTCTGGTCAGAAAACAATGTTAATGGCTTTGGTTGGAAAGAAATTGGGACCAGACTTTGTATTTCCTCAGGCCTGTTACTTCCTTCTCAGGGGATTACCTTGGCCCACCCCTCATGCAGACTTCTTCAGATGTGTCACTATTTCCGTTTTATTCTGAACAATGCCTTATAATCTAAAATTAACTTGTTTCCGAGTTACTTACTGTCCCACTTCTGTTAAGGCACAGTTTTCAAGAAAATAGGAATCTTACTTTAACCTTTCACATTGCCAATCTTGGCACGTGGTAAGTGCTTTAATAGATATTGTGAATGAATGGATGAATAGATGAATAAAACCAAGTTCATTCATGCTTTAAATGAAACTGCATGAAATAGAGTCTAGACCCCTATTCATTTTTCTCCAAATTCTTTTTTCTGGAAATATGCTAATATATTTGTTGATTATGATGAAGGAACCTACTTCTAGAGGACTTTGTCTTTTTACTTGTTTTTTTTAAGACAGGGTCTCACTATGTAGCTCTGACTGGCCTGGATCTCACAGAGCCTTCTGAGTACCAGAATGAAAGGCTCACTTCATGTTTTCTCTACTCTTGTTTGCGTGCGTGCGTGCGTGCGTGCATGCGTGTGTGTGTGTGTGTGTGTGTGGTATGCATGTGCATGTACTGTACAGATGTGTGTGTAGGACGTTGGATGCCTTCCTCCTCAGCTGTCTGCCTTATTCCCTTGAGACAGGGTCTCTTACTGAACTGGAAGCTTGCAGTTTTAGCTGTGCTTGGTGACCACTGAGCTGTTGGGATCTGTCTGTCTATGAATTCCAGACTGGAGCTGCAGGCAAACATAGCCATGTTTGTTTGTCTCCTTAGATGGTGGGATTCTAACTCAGCTCTTCATGGTTGCAGAGCAAGTGCTTTTACCCACTTTAACCTTTAACCTTTATTCTAGTCTTTTAAAATTTGGTTTATTTTCCATTTTATGTGTATGAGTGTTTTGCCGGCATGTATGTAAGTGTCCTATGTCACACAGTGTTCATGGAGGCCAGAAGAGGGCATTGGATCCTTTGGATCTGGAGTCAAGGATGGGTGTCTGCTGCCATGTGGGTTCTGGGAACCGAACCTGGGTCCTCTGCAAGAGCAGCCAGTGCTCTTAACTGCTGAGCCACCTCTCCAGCCCCTATTCTAGTTTTTTTGAACCCATGCTAGAGTTAAGATCTAAAATTTATTTGTGTGTGTGTGTGTGTGTGTGTGTGTGTGTGTATGCATATGTGTGGAGAAGATGACCTTGGGTTCCTCAGGAGCTACCCACCTTTAAAAAAAATGTAATATTTTTAATTGAATTTTTGCAATTTTATGAATTAAACTTTTAAAAATTTTCTATTTATATTTTATGTGTATGAATATACTTCCTGCATGTATGTAGGTGCACCCATGTCATGCAGTGCTCATGGAGGTTAGAAGAGGGTGTCAGATTCCCTGGAACTGGAGTTATGGATGGTTGTTAGCCACCATGTGGGTGCTGGAACTCGAACCTGGGGCCTCTGCAAGAACAGCTAGTGCTCTTAACTGCTGAGCTATCTCTCCAGCCCCAAATTTTTGTGATTTTAATGCAACATAATTTGATAGTATTTAGATTCCCTCTCCTTATTTCCCCCCGCCCAATTCCATGTACTTCATTATATATATGCATGCCTATAGAGTCTAATTTGTGTGCCCAAGTGTCCTTCAGTGTGGGTCCATTCACTGGAGCCTGGTTAACCTACCTAGAGTCCCATCCTTGAAAGAGGCTGTCTCTCCTCCTCTCAGCAGCCGTTGGTTGCCAAAATTTCCTTGGGTTGGGTTGGGGTTTCTTACCCACTTCCCCATGTTTATGCTGGGATTTTGCCTGGTTGGAGCTTGCATAGGACTTATGCATGCTGTCGCCATTACTGTAAGTTCATATGAACAAGTTCCCAGAAGCCTGAAAAACTCTGTTTCTTTGTGGTTATCCACAACCTCTGGCTCACAGACTCTTTCTGCCCTCTTCCACAGTGATCCCTGAGCCTTGGAAAGCAGAAGTTGATATAGGTGTCCTATTTAGGGATGTGCACCCTGCAGCGTCTTGGTCCCTCCACAATGGCCAGATGTCCACCTTGTTTTTTGAGACTGGCCTGGAGCTCTCCAAGTAGGCTAGACTGGCTGGCCAGTGAGCTCCAGCAATTGATTGTTTCTGCCTCCCTAGCACTGGGATTACAAACATGCATCACCACACTTGGCTTTTTAGGTAGTTTTTGGGGATTAGGTCTTTTTGCTTGCAAAGCAAGCAGTTTGCTGACTGTGCTATTTTCCCAGTCCTAAAATTTGTTCTTAGATCTTTCTTGTAGCAGTGTTGCAATGCTTTGATTTATGTGAATGAAGTATATTTGAAACCTAATGGCTCAACAGGGTGAATTAACAAATAGTCTAAACCAGATTGGGCAGCTTCTGGATTTTAGGATCATTTTCCTAAACCATCTTTACTCTTTTTTTGTTGTTGCTGTTAAATTATTTTAAAGAGGAAACGGACAAAGAGTCATTTAATATTATAGTTCATTAGTATTTACACACACAATTTTTTTGGTATTTTATCAGGCAGAACACTCACATTCACATGTACAAACACATTTAAATAGGCATGCCAAGAAATAAAAAATAAAAACAATAATTTTAACACACAAAAAAGAGTGAAAAAAATGGAAGTGGCCAAGGGTTTTGTTGTTCATTAATTTGGCAGAATTCTAGAGGCAAACTGAGTTTTGTTCCATATTGTCTTAACATAGAATGGCATAGAATTACATGAAAACAATTATGAGGGAGTGGGAATATGGCTCAGTGGTTAAGAACACTGGCTGCTCTTGCAGAGGACCTGGGTTTGATTCTCAGCACCCACATGGCAGCCACAATGACCTGTAACTCCAGTTCCATGGAACCTCACTCCCTCTTCTGGCTTGTGCGCTTTTGCATACACTTGGTGCACCTAAACTCACTCAGGCTAACACACATACATGTAAATAAAAAAAGTAAGTAAATCTTAGCTGGCTATGGTGGTACATGCTTTTAATCCCCACACTTGGGAGGCAGAGGCAGGTAGATCTCTGTGAGATTGAGGCCAACCTGGTCTGTATAGTGAGGCAGTTGGGGCTATAAGGAAACCCTATCCCCCCTCCCCAAATTAAGTAAATAAATCTTATTAAAAACAATTATGAGCTGGGCATGGTGGCACATGTCTTTAATCCCAGCACTTGGGAGGTAGAGGCAGGCAGATCTCTGTGAGTTCCAGGCCAGCCTGATCTACATAGTGAGTTCCAGGTCAGCTGGGCCTACAGGGACACCCTGTCTCAAAAAGACCAAAAAAAAAAAAAAAGAAAAAATGAATACACATGACACAATTAAATCAGCAAGGTAAAAAATTACATCTCTCTTTGGAAGGAATAAGGTTAACTCTTGGGATCTGTAGGCTGCCTTTTGTTTTTCTGTTAATTTCTTTGTGAATCTTCAGTCTTGTAAGGTGGTTGGTCATGCCAGGGGTTGGTCCCTTCCTTCAGTTCTCTGTATAAATAGTGCTTACAGTGGAAGAAAGGGAGTAGTACGCTATGGAGAAAAACCCGGAGAGTGAGCCAGGGCCTATGTTCTGAGCCCGTAGTGCCTGCCAGCTGTCTTGTCATGGGCCCACTTTGTGTCTCTGCACTTTGATTTCTTTGTTGGAAATATGAAGGGACTGGATTAGATTTCTCCTTAAGTTCTTTTAGCCCAGAGATGGATACTTCACACTTTAATTTTGCCTCCGAAATTCTCCCTTTCTGCCCCCTGAAAAACATAGGGAACTTGATACAAAGTGGTGTGCTGTGGGAGTCAGAGGATCAGGTAGGCTAGAATAGAGGAAATGAGTTTTAGAAATCCTTCTAGCAGGGAGCATTTAAATAAATATTTTGCCATGTGTAGTGGCTCACACCTGTAATCCCAACACTCAAGAGACTGAGTCAGGAGGATTGTTGTTGAGTTTGAGGCTTTCATGGGCCACATACTAAGTTACACTCACTCAAACAAAAAACCCAAGATAGTTTATCTAGACTCCTTTTGGAAGATGAACAGTTATCAACAATATTATGCCTTCTTTTAGGACTGGAACATTCCTCTTCATTTAATTTTAGTAGAATAGTTTTTGTTGTCCTCAAATTCTGAGTGAAAACAGTGTATGTGAGCCAATCATGAGTTTTATTTGGGTCTGTTAGGAATAGTTTCTGTCTTGCTCACGCCTCTGAGTATCAAGGATTAGCATTGTTAAGGAAGTGTCTGGCACTAATAACAAAGACTCATATTCATTGAATACTAAGATACTTAGTTTGTTGTCCTCACGTTAGGTGAGGACATCAGGGCTTAGAGAGATGAAATTACTTACTCAGGGTTTTAAAGGGGCTTGTGGTGTATAGCACAGTGATAGAGTGCTTATCTGACATGAGTTTAATCCCCAGTTAAGAAATTAGCACATATGTAAATATTGAAAGCCGCATTAAGGCTAGTATGTGTAGCTTCCTATAGAGAGTGATAGAGAGTACTTTGAGGCCAGCAGAAAGCACTACTTTTTAAGAGCTGATGTTTGAGCTGAGTAACTTATTAAGGGATGAAACGGAACAAGCCACAGAGGAGCATTCCAACTAGGGGAACTGCAGCTGTAGAAAGCCTGAGGTCAGAGAGAATGTAGTATGTTTGTCTATTGTGGCTATACAGAGTCAGCAAGAGGGTGGTTGAGATTGGGACAGAAACATGGTTAGAAGTCAGATCATGAAGACTGTGGACTGTGCAGAAGAATTGAGTCTATTCTAGGTATGGTGGGAAACTGTTGAGGATTTTTAAGCAGGTTAACAATCTGATATGTAGTGTGTGCATGAGTGTGTACTAAAAAGTACATAACAAAATTTCCCACTTGATCTTTAAGTATATATAGTTCATTGACATTAAAGTAATTCACATTGTTGGGCAGCCATCACCACCATCTATGAACACAACATTTTCATTCTCCAGACTGAAACTCTACCCATTAAATCTTAATCCTCCCTTCTTTTCCTCTTCCTCAACCTGTGACAACTTCCATTTTACTTTGCCTCTATGAATTTTCCTATTCTGGATATTACCTGTAATTAAATCATAAAATACTTGTTCTGTTGTACCTAACTTATTTGTCTGTAAATAATTTCTTTTTAAAATTTAAAAAAATTTATATGTATGAATGTTTTGTCTTCATGTGTATAAGTGCTCCACATGCATGCAATGCCCATGTAGGCCAGAAGAGAGCGTTAGATCCCCTGGAACTGGAGTTACTGACAGTTGTTAACTACCATATGGGAACCAAACCCTAGTCTTCTGGAAGAGCAGTCAGTGCTCTTCTGAGTCATCTCTAGCCCCCATGTGTATAATGTTTTTAAAGTTCACCTGTGTTGTAGCATAGATCAGATTGTCATTCCTTTTTATGGATGAATTGTATTCCATTTGTGTATATAAATTTTGTTTATTCAGTCATGTGTTGATGGATACTTGGATTGTTTCTACCTTTTGGCTTTTGTGAGTAATGCTACAGTGAACATTGATGTGCAGATGTCTTTTAGTTCTTGATTTCAGTACTTTTGTGTATATATTCAGAAGTGATAGATTTTTTTTGCTTATTGTTTGTTTTATTATGAATCTGGGCCTTGCCCATGCTAATCATTCACTGTACCACTCTGCTACACTCTCAGCCATAGCTCCTGAGAAGCTGCCATACTGTTGTCCATAGTAGCCACACCATTTTACACTTCCACCGGAAGTACAGAAATTTGATTTCTTCAGTTCTTCAACACCTTTCCTTTTTCCTTCCTTCACTTCTTCCCTCACCCTAAGGGTCAAACTCAGTGCCTTGTGCATGCTAGACAAATGCTCTACCATGCTTTCTGGCTTTTTGATAATAACTACCCTACTAGGTGTGAAGTAATATTTTGTAGTGGGTTTAATTTGCATTTCCCTAATGATTAGTGATATTGAGTCTTTTTCTTTTGCAAAATATCTACTCAAAACTTGTTTATGTATTTATTATTTGTGTGGGTATATATACATGTGTGCATGCTTGTGCACATGCACAGAGGACAAAAGGTGTTAGGTGGCCTTCTCTGTCACTTCCTGACTATTCCTTTGAGGCAGGGTCTTTCCCTGAACCTGGGACTTGCATCATCATCATCATTATTATTATTATTACTAATATTATTGGTAGTAATTTTTGTTCTTTTACAATTTTAAACATTTAAAAAATTATATTATTTTTATTTTATTTTTAGTTTTGTTTTTTTAAGAATATTTTTATTATTCCAAAGAGAGGCAATTTTTAACACATTTTTCCAGACTTGAAGCAGGTTATATAAAATACATATATACAACGAAGTTTAAGGGTGGAAAAGTAAGGATAAGAAATCAAAAACCAGAGCTGGGCGTGGTGGCACATGTCCTCAGTCCCAGCACTTGGGAGGCAGAGCCTGGCAGAGCAGATCTCTGTGAGTTTGATGCCAGCATGGTCCACTCAGTAAGCTCCAGGCCAGCTGCGGCCACAGGGAGACCTTGTCTCAAAAAAGACTAAAAAAACAACAGCAGAAAAACCCAAAGACCAAAGGATTTGCCAACATGGGGTCACCTTTGGTGGAATAATGAAGGTTTACATTAGCTCTGTTCATTTAATTTAATTTAATTTATTTATTTTAAAAATTTTATTTATTTTTATTTTTTGTGTATTCATGTATACTCAGTAAGCTCCAGGCCAGCTGCGGCCACAGGGAGACCTTGTCTCAAAAAAGACTAAAAAAACAACAGCAGAAAAACCCAAAGACCAAAGGATTTGCCAACATGGGGTCACCTTTGGTGGAATAATGAAGGTTTACATTAGCTCTGTTCATTTAATTTAATTTAATTTATTTATTTTAAAAATTTTATTTATTTTTATTTTTTGTGTATTCATGTATTGCCTGCATGTAGGTAAGTGCACCAGTGTTGTGCAATGCCCGCGGAAGTCAGAAGGGGCTGTCAGAACCCCTGGAACTGGAGTTATGAACAGTTGTTCGCTGCCATGTGGGTGCTGGGATTCGAACCCGGGTCTTCTGC
>NW_008345290.1:3240210-3257800 GCF_000622305.1 Nannospalax galili
CATTGTATGTTAAAAAAGACAGCTGTTCACTTCATTCATTGATTCTCATATGCTTTCTGCTACAAAATATAATTTTAGTATCAACAATAAAACAAAAATAAAGCAGACAATTTACTGCAAATTACTGATTCTAAGATACTTCCCCCAAATGGGGAAAAATCTCTTAGAATGTGTGCAGAGGCGCACTCTCTCTCTCTCACACACACAGTAAATTCACACTGTCAAGGGTTTCCATTCATCACTGACATTGGTTGCCTGACCCTGGTTTGGTTCACCACGATGTCCACATTTTAGCCATTAGAAGAAAAGATAATAAATGAAGGGCATAGCCCTTCAAATGCATGCTTAGAATTTCAATATCATTTCCAGAGTATTTTATTAGCCAGAAACTAATGAATCCGTTGTGGTGATGTACACCTGTAATACAGGCATTTGGGAAGCTGAGGCAGGAGGATCACAAGTTCAAGTCCTCTGCCTCCTTTTCTTCCTCCTCTCTTCTTCTCCCCCATCCCTCCTCCTCTTCCTTCTCCTTCCCATCCGTCCGTGTGCCTCCTCCTCACCATCTCCTCTTCTTCCTCTTCCTCTTCCTCCTACTTCCCACCCTCCCTTCTTACTCTTCCTCCTCCTCTCCTCCTCCATCTTCTTCTTCTTCTTCTTCTTCCTCTTCTTCCTCTTCTTCTTCTTTTTGGCTTTTTGAGAAAGGGTCTCTCTGTAGTCTCAGCTGGCCTGGAACTTACTATATAGACCAGGCTGACCTTGAACTCATAGAGATCTACCTGCCTCTGTGCCACCATGCCCAGCTGCTATCTAGTTTTTTTAAAAAAAACTTTATTATTTTTACATATATGAGTGTATTGTCTACATGCGTGTAAGTGTGCCTGTGTGGCGCAGTGCCTGCAGAGGTTGGAGGAAGGAGTCAGATTCCCCAGAACTAGAGTTTCGGAAGGTTGTTAGCCACCATGTGGGTGCTGGGAATTGAACCCAGGTCCTCTGTAAGAGCAGTTGGTGCTCTTAACTGCTGAGCCATCTCTCCAACCCTGGTGCTATCTAGTTTTTAAAAAGGAAGGATGGGAGGGAGGAAAGCAGGATGGAAAGGGGGAACCATTAGGGATATAAAAGAAGAAAAGGGGGCCAGGCATGGCGGCACATGTCTTTTATTCCAATACTCTGAGTTCCAGGCCAACCTGGTCTATATATCAAGTTCTAGGCCATCTGGGGCTACATAGGGAACAGGTGAAGAAAAGGAAGAAAACAGGAGGTGAATATGATCAAAGAATATCATACACACATATGGAAATGTTATAATGAAATCCATTACTTTGTACAGTTATTATACACTAATAAAAAAGATAAATTGAAAAAAGAAAAAAAAGTTTGTCTTTGAGATAAAGATGTGAGAAGCCTGGAGCGCTTGATCCCACTCTACACTATTGCAAAAGGATGTCCAGGAATAAGGAAGGTCTGGAGGTTAACAGGAAGAAGGGACACCCTTTCCCAAGTTAAAGAGGTCCAAGGGCTGAAAAATTCAAAAGCCCAAGAGAATTCCCTGAAGCAACCTAAGAAGACCTGAAAACTACTGAGAATCCCAGAAGTAAATCCAAACACAGAAGAGGGAACCAAGATTTCTAAAAGGATCCAAATCTGCCTTTGGTCTTTTCTTAGGGAAGGCTTCACATTCACATCACCTGGAGAGACTTTTTAGAATCTCAGTACCAAATCACACCCTACACCAATTAAAATAGGATGAGGCTGGGAGCCACACATCTCTTCTGCTTTGCTTTGCTTTTTAATGCTATATTGGGGAACCTTCCCACATGGCAGACAAATGCTGTTGTTGAGCTGTGCTCCAAGCTGCCTCAACAAGTATTTACAATAGTTACTTAAAAAATTTATTTATTTATTATTATTATTTTTAAAATATTTTATTATTTTTCTTTTATATGTATGAGTGTATTGCCTGAATGTATATGAGTGTACCAGTGTCTGTTACAGACAGTTGTTAGCTGTCATGTGGGTGCTGAAATTCAAACCCAGGTCTTCTGCAAGAACAACCAGTGTACTTAACTGCTGAGCCATCTCTCCAGCCCCTACAATTGTTACTTTTGAGACAGGGTCACAATATGTACTCTAGGCTGGCCTCCATCCTCTTGCTTCTGCCTCCATAGTGCTGGGATTACAGTGTGTGCTTCCGTGCTTGGTGGTGTCAGATTTTTTTTAAAGAACACTTGGTTAGTCCTCAATGTATACTGACATTAGAGGGCACCGTCCAAATCTCCCATCTATCTCTTCATGAAGCGAAACAGCAGCTATAGCTGCAGGCAGGTAATTTGTATAAATTTGAAATTATAAATCAGTTCATTTGATGACAGGAATCTTGATGCTTGGACCTAGGAAAAGAAGGCAGCAAACAGGGGGCATTTACTGGAACCCAGGTCATTACTGCCAGAGTGGACAAGGCCCTGTTGTTACTAGGCAAGCATGAAAGTGAAAAAGTCAATTCCATTGGTATCACATTAGTACTGATATGAAACACTCTTCCTGTTCTCCCGGAGTTGTCTTATGATGTCATACAGGAAGATGGACAGACAATGAGTTTGAATTTTTAGCAACAAAAGGTAATTTATGGGGCTGGAGAGATGGCTTAGTGGTTCGGTTCCCAGCACCCACAGTTGGCTAACAACCATATGTAACTCCAGTTCCAGGGCAATACAACACCCTCTTCTGACCTCTGAGGGCACTGCAGGACACAGATGCACTTAAATACAAAATACATGCATACAATACACTCATACACATAAAATAAAAATAATAAATAAAATATTTTTTAAAAGGTAATTTATGGGCCAGGCTGTGGTGCACGCTTTTAATCCTAGCACTCGGGAGGCAGAGGCAGGCGGGTCTCTGTGAGTTCAAGGCCAGCCTGGTCTACATAGTGAGTTCCAGGACAGCTGGGGCTACAGGGAGACCCTGTCTCAAAAGGACCAAAAAAAAAAAAGGTAATTTACGTATATACTTTCATTAATTAGAAAGAAATAATTATTGGCCTCAATTAGAAAAAATTCAGTGAGTTCTTTTCTGTATAATGTTAAAGCATCCAATGAGAGATAAACTTTGAACACCCCCTCCTTTTTTTGATCTTTTTGAGACAGAGTCTCCCTGTATCCCCAGCTGGCCTGGAACTCATTATTTAGATCAGGCTGGCCTCGACCTCAGAGACCTGCCTGCCTCTGTCTCCTGGGTACTGGGATTAAAGGTGTGTGCCACCATGCTGGCCATCCCCTGACCTTTTTTTTTTTAATGTTTCAAGTACTGGTCCAGCACTTGGAAAGGTCACATAGGTCAGAAAAGAGGCGTTAATGCCTTCTGGCCCTTATTAATGGCGTTATTACAGACTCCTTACCCCACCAAAATGGTCAGCAATCTAAAAAGTACCTTTCTTTGCTGTGCTAAAGATTGAACCCAGGGCCTCCCACATGCTAGGCAAGTGCTCTTTACCACTGAGCTACATCCCCAGCTCCTAAGACACTTTAAAAAAGTTTTTATTTTTAATCGTGTATATGTGTGTGTTGATGTGTGGGTATGTGCAGGTGCCTGCAGAGGCCATAAGGTGTCAAATTCCCTGGAGCTGGAGTTAGAGGCAGTTGTGAGCCTCCTAATGTGTGGGTCCTTAGAACCAAAACAGGGTCCTCTGAAAGAACAGCACCCTCTTTACTACTGAGCCATCTCTTCTACCCCCTAAAATTATTTAATCTCAACTTCTAAACTACTGTATTGTCTGCCAATGACTTAAAAAAATAAAACCTCAACTTTACTCCAAGTAATAACCAGAGTTTTTAAAGCAAAATAAAATTATTATAACTTTCATCATTATCATCATCATTTTGCTATAAGACAACTTCCCAAATACTTCTAGGGTTCACAGAGGAAAGTTCCCAACTGCAGACACTAGAAAAGGGCATAGTCTATATGGCACAAAGGTAAAGAACTGAGAGGAGACACACTTCAAATGAAGAAGGCCGACAGTGTAGCCCAAGTACCATCACTTCCTGCTGCTTCCTACAGCTGTTTCTCAAGCGGTTTCCTTGATTCCTCTCCAATCCTACTTCAGACCATTCTCAAAGAAGTCAAAATACCTTTTTAAAAAACAAAATTTGGGGCCTGGAGAGATGGCTCAGTGGTTAAGAACATTGGCTGTTTTTGCAGAAGACCCGGGTTCGAATCCCAGCACCTACATGGCAGCTAACAACTGTCCGTAACTCCTATTCCAGGGAATCCAATGGCCTCTTTTGTCCTCTGTGGGCATTGTATGACATGGGTGCACTTACCTACATGCAGGCAATACATGCATACACATAAAATAAAAATAATAAAAAAAATAAATCAAGACTGGAGAGATGACTCAGCAGTTACGAGCACTGGCTGCTCTTCCAGGGGACCTGGGTTCCATTCGCAACATCCACATGATGCCTAATAACCATCGGTAACTCCAGTTCCAGGAGATTCAATGCCCTCTTCTGGCCTTCACAGGCTTTTTTTTTTTTTTGAGGGGGCTGGAGAGATGGTTGATTTCTGCATAATCATGAAGGCTACAGTTCAGATCCCACCACCCACATAACAAGTTGGGTATCCAGCACACACCTGTAACAGTAGTTCTAAGGGGTGGGGGGCAGAGGGAGCTCTGGATTGCTGGCTTCCAGCCTAGCTGAGGAAAATGTGAGCCCTGTCTGTGGCGTAAACATAGATTTTTAGAGAGTTGTTTGATGCTATGTCAATTCAGCTAAGATTCCCCCCTAGGATCTAAGACATCTTTAGTCATAGGTTTTGGACCAGGTTTTCAGTATTAGGCATTGATTCCTTTTTGCGGAACAAACTCCAAATTTAATTAGGAACCAGTTGGTTACCTTCATAATAGTCAAGACCACCATCACAGATACCCACCTAGCTCTGCCTTTCGAGTGCTGGGATTAAAGGTATGTGCCACCAACCTGGCCCTAAATATTTTGCTTCTTATCACTATGAGAAATCATGTAATAAATACCACCAAGTTGCAGAATATAAATTCCTTATCATAGTTGTCCCTGTCCAAATTCCTGACTTTCTGATGAGGTAGGCATTTTTGTGAGGTGGACATTTCATTCTGTTGAAGTCTGAGTACTGAGTAGACAGTCTGTAGAGTCAAGGCTGGGAAGATCTTGCGTTTACCGAGGTCTCTTTTCTGACTCTGATGGGACAGTCAGACCTTATACTTAGTCTGTTAGAACCTAGCTGCTTCTTATGTTTTAAAAAGTTTATTTATTTATTTTTTATTTATTTTATGTGTATGAGTATATTGTCTGCATGTATGAAAGTGCATCTGTGTCGTGCAGTGCCTTGGAGGACAGAAGACAATGTCAGATCCTCTGGAACTGGAGTTAAGGGCGGTTGTTAGCTATCATGTGGGTGCTGGAATTCAAACCCGTTTCTTCTGCAAGAACAGTCAGTGTGCTTAACTCTGAGCCAGTTCCAGAGCCTGCTTCTTAAACTGTGTGTTTTGATCTCATATGGGGTCACATAACTCTGTGAGTGTTGAGAAAAATTTGGCAACCAAAGGTTTCTGAATGTGCAGAGACCAAATATTAATTCAAAATCAATTGTGCAAGGAACCCAGGGTGTTTTGACCATGCCTCCCATTGCTGGATCACATGACTTCACTGCAGCCGTGCTTCTGAATACACAGTGTGCTCACTGCATAGTGCATGCGCTCATACTGTCTCAGACTGGAGACCATTGCATGTTATGAATTGCAATGTTTTTACTGTACATACAACTTTTCTGCTCTTACAGAACATAATGATTTAATTATGGAAAAGAAAGGCTTTTAATATTTTCCTACTGTCATTCTTTGGCATATAAGTATCAAATTAGTATGTCTTTGGATATACTTTGAAGTCTTCCTTCCCTCTCCTTTCTCTTTGCTGTCATTTTAACCTTCATCTGCAAAGATGCCTAGCTGGCTATGCGTTCAGTTCTCAGGGATGTCAATTTTCTGGCTTTGTAGTCATGCCAACTTTAGAATTAACCCTTTTATGACTGATTCAGGAGACATTCCCATTTGATTTTTCCACTGGGTGCTAGGATAGGTAGTGTAACCTGTAGGTTATTTTTGAAGACATAGAGGGGCCAGTAAAACTATGTGAAATAGCTTAAAATTTTCCTTGGGAATCTGTAATCTCCATTTTATGAACAAATGGAATGGAGATATATTTGAAGGAAAATGTTATATTTATCTGATTTTGCCAATGAAACAAAATTTAATAATCCAGTATTGATATTAATAACCCAGTGTGTTTTATAAGATCTGAAATGATTCATTTTTCAAATGTAAGTAAAGACATACACAGTAGTATCAGAGAATTCTAGTTTTTATACACATTAGTGACATAGTTATAATTGTAGAGGCTGGCACAGGATGTACCTCACAAGAGCAGATGGGTGTTATTCAAATGCTGGAGCCCCAGACTTTAGTAGAGGTATGTCAGGGACTGATGGATGGCCTGATGGCAGAGGGAGTTTTCTGAACAGGAGAGGTCAATTAGTAGGGCAGAAAATTCCCCCTTACATATGCCTTAACATATCTAGTAGAGAGATTTGTAATTTTTTTTGTACTTTGATATTTTGCATAGGATTAAAAAATACTTATTTTTATTTTAAGGATTTTTTTTGTATGTGTGTACATGTGCTGTGTGGTGCATGTTTGTATGCGAGTGCTGGGGAATTGAACCTGACTCATATGCAAGAGTAGCCCGTACTCTTAACCTCTGGGCCATCTCTCCAGGCCCTGTACTATAGATTTTTACCTCAGGTTTTTTGTTTTTGTTCCAGATGATGAAATCAAAGCGTTTTCTTCCCTGGGCACTTTGGTGGTTTATATACGTTATTAATACACTCTAGGTCTTTCCAAATTTCATGATTGTTAAAAAAAATTTAAGTATAGTGTTGGGCATGTAGCTCAGTGCTTGCTTAGCATTTTCATGAGGCCCTGGGTTTGATCCCCAGCATTGCAAAAAGAGAAAGAGCTAGTTCCACTAAACTTTTCTTGAAATTATACAAATTCTCATTTAAATGTGAAATTATGTTTGAAAATGTATAAAAATTTTCTAACCTGTTTTAGTATTCATTGCATCTAGCTTTCATAAGATGTAAACTTAGAAATTATAGCTTATTTTTCATCTTAGGTTGGAGCTTACTTATACTTAACTCATTCCATTAATATCTTCTTGTGACAGGTTCACATGTCGGTACGCTTTTTGTTGTGGAAATTCCTATTAGATAGGTAGGAATCTTGACTTTTTGTTGGTTTTTTTTGTTTGTTTGTTTGTTTTGTTTTTGAGACAGGGTCTCTCTGTAGCCCCAGCTGGCCTGGAACTCGCTTTGTAGACCAGGCTGGCCTTGAACTCACAGAGATCCTCCTGCCTTTGCCTCCCGAGTGCTAGGATTAAAGGCGTGCGCCACCATGCCTGGTGGCATCTTGACCTTTAATGTGTTTTGCTTTTCATCATTTGTAACTTCTATTTTGACACTCACTTTTTTGTTGTTATTTGTTACTTATTTTAGAAATAGCTTCTTGGTATTTGGATTGGTGGCATGTATTTGTACAGATAGCTCTCTTGTAAATTTTATTATAGCAACTATGAATCTATTATTGGCTTTAGTTATGAATGATAAGAAATCATTCAAATGGTTTTATGACCATGCTGACATTTTTCAGATATTTTCAATGACTTTACATTTATTTCTAGTTTGAATTTTGAAAATATATGTGAACGAAACTGAGAAAAGATCAGAAAGTCTGATTAGTAGCAGCAAAAGTTGCTAGAGATGATGACATAGTTCCAGATCAGAACTCTGGAATCTCTTCCTGTTTCTTCTGGTTAGACTAACCAGCTTTTCCCTAATTTTACAGACCTGACCTAGTGGAGGCAGCCCTGCTGAAGATGAATATGCAGTAGAGGACTTTTTCTTCTCAGAAGTCTTGATTGTTGGAGTCTGCTCTCCAGTTAGTGCTTCTCAGTCAAGTCTGTCTTCATCAGAAATGTTTTTTGCAATCTCAAGAAAAAATATGTCACAGAAACTGAGTTTTCTGCTGCTCATATTTGGACTCATTTGGGGACTGATGTTGCTACATTATACTTTCCAACAACCAAGACATCAGAGCAGCGTCAAGTTGAGGGAGCAGATCCTGGACTTAAGCAAAAGATACGTGAAGGCTTTGGCAGAGGAAAATAAGAACGCGGTGGCCTTGGAGAATGGTGCTTCTATGGCTGGTTACGGTAAGAGCAGTGTCTCCTTTTCAACCTATTCCCATTTAAATATAGCCATGGAAACTGAGCTCTTCATCTTTGTATAGGACTTTATAAAGGAACTTTTTTCTTCTTTTTAATTACAAGTATTTATAGTGTAATGAAAAGTAGAAATATACTCATTTACATCTAGATTTCACAGTTATTAATATTTTGCAACCTTTGTTAAACTAATTGTTGAAAAGTGTTTTTTAAAATTGTTTGTTGTTGCTGTTTTTTGTTTTGTTTTGTTTTTTTGAGATAGGATCTCACTGTGTAGCTCTGGCTGACCTGGAACTCATTATGTACACTAGGGTAGCTTTGAACTCAAAGAGATTTGCCAGCCTCTGCATCCAGAATGCTGGATTAAAAGCATGCTATAGTACACTGTGCTGGATAACTTTAGTTGTCAACTTGACACACCTGGGTAGAGGGAACCTCAATTAGGGAATTACCTCCATTGGATTGGCCTATGGCCATATCTGTGGGGCATTTTCTTGATTATTGAGTGATGTGGGAGGGCCCAGCCCACTGTGGGTGGTGCCACCCCTGGGCAGATTGTTCTGTATTGTATAAAAAAGCAGACTGAACATGGGGCAGGGGATCAAGCCAGTAAGCAGCATTACTCCATGGCCTGTGCTTCAGCTCCTGCCTGCAGATTTCTGCCCTGAGTTCCTAACTTGGGCTTCCTCAGTGATGAGCTGTGACCTGGGAAATGTAAGCTAAATAAACCCTTTCTTCCCCAAGTTGATGTTGGTCAGTGTTTTGTCACAGCAGTTGAAGGCAAATTAGAGCATACACCTGGCTGAAAAATATTTTAAGTACATGAGAGAAATTGTAACATTTCACTACTAGATTCCTATCTTTTTGAATATATCAATGTATCAAGTATATTGTAATGCATGTAGCCAATTAGTTTTTTTGTGTGTGTGTGTGACAGGGTCTCCCTGTAGCCCCAGCTGGCCTAGAATTCACTGTGTAGACCAGGCTGGCCTTGAACTCACAGAGATCCATCTGCTTCTGCCTCCCAAGTGCTGGGACTAAAGGTGTGCATCACCATGCCCAGCTACACAGTGTCATTTTTAAAGAATTTTTTTAATTGAATTTTTTTGTATTTCATACAGAACATCTTAATTATTTTTTATATCTCCTTTCCCATTGGCTTCCTCCCATAGCCCCCACTGGAATTCATACATTGTTATTTGTGTTAAGGCCTATCATATCAAGTTAGTGTCCCCAGATGTCTGTCAGTGCAAGTTCATCCACTGTGGTCTAATCAATGTATCTAGAGTCCCTCCTTTTAAGAAGATCAGCTCTTCTTCCTCACCTAGCAGTCATCAGTTGCCAATAATTCTTCAACTAAGATTGGGGCCTGCTGTTCATTTCCACAGTTCTGTGCTGGGTTTTTGTTTTCTTGAGTTTGCCTGGGTCTTGTGCATGCTGACACCATTGCTTAGGTTCATATGAGAAGGATCCCAGGAGCCTGTAGAACTCTATGTGCATATGGTCATGCACTTCCTCACTAGCTCTTACAATTTTTCTTCCCTCTCTTCTTCAGTGGTCCCTGAGCCCTAGGTGGATAGGTTTTAATATAGGAGTCTTGTTCAAGGACCTATACTCTGTAGACTCTTATTCTCTACATTTTGCAATTTGTGACCTTTTGTGTTCCTGGCCCTCTTTTGCATGAGAGAGCTTCACTGATTAGAATTGAAAGATGCATTAATGTTCTCTTCTTCCCTTGTTCTATGTTCTGTGAGCCTTAGGTTTAGAGGTTGCATTGTAGATGTACCACTTAGGCTTGGGCAATTCACAGTTTCTGTGTGTGACCAGTTGTGGAACTCTGTAATAATCTCTGTTGAAAAAGATGCTTATTTGATGGGTGGTAATTGGGATACTTGTCTATAAATTTAAGGATCCATATTTTGCACATAGTAAGAAATTACATTTGTTTAGAGATGTGACAGCCTTGGGGTTTTCTTTAAGAACTGTGACCTCGCCAGCTATATGTATTTGGCTATGTTTACGGTACCACACATGAGTTTCCTCCCATTGAGTGGGCTTTAATTCTAATTAGGTAGCTGTTGATTACTCCCTAGATAAAAGTGTCATTATCACACCAATGTTGTTTGCTGTGCTGATCATTGGTGTGGTTTTTAGGCCTTGAAGCTGGGGTCAAGCCATCAATTGATGTTCTCTCTATCAGCTTGTGTAGTGCTCTCCAAAGCTATGAGAGCTAGCCTTCAGGGGAGGTGACTTGCAGGTCAGTTCCAGCTTCATTACTCGAAATCCTGTATCTGAAGTTTGTCCTATCTTCAGCAATAGGGTCTTACCTTTAAGTTCTGGGAGGCAATCAAGGGCTGTGGTAATAGCCTGTGTAACTTGGGGAGTCTCTTGGACTACCCTAGCCAACAACTCAAAGGAAGGTTTCTCCTGTCAGGCACTGTTTTTTGTTATGTAGCCTTCACCTATACACATGGACTTATGTAGAGATAGTGTATGTGTAATTTTTTAATAGGTTTTTGGACTAATGTGATTCTCTCTGGTTTTTCATACTAGCGATTCCATGAAGCTCACCACCATGCGAAGGCCGATTCAGGCACTGTCAGGCACTCTGCAAAGGTCTGGGCCTCTACTGAAGAGCAGAGAAGCCTAGCCCTGTTGCAGTAGGAGGGGCCACACGTGGTCTCAGTGTGGGGGTATGGACACAGAGCAATTTGGGGAAGTTCACTACCACTATCAGACTGTCTGCAAAGGTCTCACAATGCCATTGTTATACCGATTTTTTTTTGTCTTTTTAAGACAGAGCTAGCCTGGAACTCTGGCTGTGGCCTTGATCTCACAGAAATTTGACCACTTCTGCCTCCGGAGTGCTGGGATTAAAGGCATCTATCACCATGCCCAGCTGTTATACCTAGTTTATATTTAAACTTTCTTGATTTTTTGATTTCTCTGTGTAAACCATCAAATGGATAGCATCTGTTGCATTCCAAGAAACAAGATTTACCTATGGCTACAACACTGCTTACTGCGAGTCTCCCTCTCATGTCTTGGGTTTCTGCTGTTTTAAATTTCTCATGCATGCCGTGTTCTTTCTTCCTTTAGATTGGGGTATGAAGAACTGGGTATGGTGGTACATACCTGTAATTCTGGAACTCAGGGGGGCCGAGAGAGGGAGAACCATGAGTTTGAGTGAAGCCTGTTTTGGTAGTACTGGGGATCAAACTCAGGGTCCTACATGTGCTTGTCAAGCACTGTACCACTAAGCTGTAGCCCGAACCTGTTTTCTTCCCTCCGTCCCTCCCTCCCTTTTTACCTACTACTTTTGAGACAGGGTCTCATGTATCTCAGGCTAGCTTCAACTCACTGTATAGTTGATGATGACCTTGAACTGGATAACAGACATGTGCCTCTACTCTTGGTTTATGTAGTGCCAAACCCAGGGCTTTGTGCATGCTAGGCAAGCATTCCATCGTCTGAGCTATGTGCCTGACCCTATATATTTTATTTTGAGGCAGGGGTCTTGCTTTGTAAATTAGGCTGACCTTGAACACACAGTTCTGCCTCCTGAGTGCTGGGAATACAATTATATGCCATAGTCATTACTTTTTGAGAGATTTATTCAGATTTATTTTCTAGTTATAGAGTCTCTCCTGTTTTTTTAAGTGATTTAAAAATTTTTATTTGTCTAAGTGTTTTGGTTGCCAGTATGTTTACCTGGTATGTGTGTATGTGGTGCCCGAGAAGGCCAGAAGAGGACTACAGAGCCACCACGTGGGTGCTGGGAGTTGAATTCCGGTCCTCTGGAAGAACAGCAAGTGCTCTTAACTCCTGAACTGCCTCTGCAGCCCCTCTTCTGTTGTTCTAAGAGCTCTTTTTAGTGCTGTTTTTAAAAATATCTCTAAGGTTACCAGTTGTAGCTTTTCTAGAGTGTTTAAATGTTCCTTCCAGAAATGTCTGGTGATCCTTAGTCTTTTCCCATATTTGAGAGTGGAGCACTACAAGTTTGATGGGAAGTGCTGTGTTGTTAAGTGACTGGGACATTTCCTTAGATATTTCCTCAGTATTTAAAATGGCTTTTGATACCAACTAGCTGGAGTTGGTCAAACTTTGCAAGTTCAGGGCACAGTCCTCCACATAAGTACCCTCTCTCAGATACTAGCCAGTAGTTAATTGGAGATTACCAGACCCCCCTCACACTTCACTAGTTGGCTTCCAAATTTGAAAGTTCCCATTCCCTTGTGTTCATTAATTTGCTAGAACAACTTCTCAGAACTACATTTATTATTACACTTTTATTACAACAAAGGGTACAGATCATAACCAACCAAAGGGAGACACATGGAGCAAGGTCTGTGCTGTCCAAATACATTTTCCACTGTCCTGCTCTCATGGTGTCAGGATATATATCCTGGCCTTTCTGGCACATCCAAGGCACATTGATGTGCAGAGTATTGGCATCCAGGAAGCTCCCTCAAACTTCGGTGTGCAGTTTTTATTGGGGTTTCCTGATGAAGGCATGATTGACTGAATCATTGACTACATAGGCTAACTCAATCTCCAGCCCTCTTTGCTTCTCTGGAGTTCAGCTGAGTATCTCCAGCCTTCTAATCACATGGTTAGTCCTCCTGGCATGGCCAGTCTTCCTGTCATAGCCACACTCTGGCCTGAGTTAACTCTTTAGCACAAAATATCCAGAGATCCATTCTAAGTCACATTGTTAATAAAAACTTACAGATGTGATCCTGAGGCCTATCTTGACTAACTTATTACTTAGGATAGTCCTAAGTAATCAAATATTTGTTTGATTTCAGTCATAATAAAACCTTTATTTTTGTAGTTAATAAATGCATGTTTTGTGTTAAAATTTTGACAGGTCAGAAGAAGAAAGAAAAATCATACTCAAATTTTTTGCTTTTTAAATTTATTGTGTGTATGATGTGTATGTGTGGGCACATATATCACGGTGTGTGTATGGAGGTCAGAGGACAACTTTGTGATGTTGGCTCTTTCCTCCCACCTTAATGAGGGATCCAGAGATTGAACTCAGGTCGCTAGGCTGTGCAGCAAGTGCCTTTACCCACTGAGCCATCTCAATGACCCCCCCCAATCACACTCTTTATAATACAGATATAATCACTCTTTAAAATAAATAAAAACTTTTGTGTGTGCACATGTATACGGAGGCCAGAGGTTGATGTAAGGTGTCATAGTTGCTCTCAGCTTGTTTTATTGTTTTAGATATTTTAAAATTGAATTTTTGTGTATTTCATATATAAAGTCATCTTTATACTCCCTGCTCCCTTTCCCTTTGGCACCCTGTCATAGCCCCCCCGTCCCACTGGAGTTCATGCATTCTGTCATTTGTGTGAGGCTTATTATGTAAAGTTAGTGTCCTGAGATGTCCCTTAGTGCAAGTTCACCCACCGGGGTTTAGTCAGCCTATCTAGAGTCTCTCTCATCTAATGGGATGACTATGGTTTTTGTCTTTGAGTCCATTTATATGATTTATAATGTTTAATGGATCATCCCTGCATCTCTGGAATAAAGCCTACTTGGTCATGGTGGCTGATCTTTTTGATGTGTGTCTGTATGCAGTTTGCAAGTATTTTATTGAGAATATTTGCATCTATGTTCATTGAGGATATGGGTCTATAGTTTTCTTTTTTGGTTGTTTCTTTACCTGGTTTTGGTATTAGAGTGATGCTGGCTTCATGGAAGGAATTTGGGTGTTCTCCCTCTGTTTCTATCTTTTTGAATAATTTAAGTAGTATTAATTGAAGATCTTTGAATATCTGGGAGAATTCTGCTCTAAATCCATCTGGGCCTGGGCTTTTTTTTAGTCCAGAGGTTTTGTATTACTGCTTTGATTTCCTTATATGTTGTGGATCTGTTTAAACTGTTGATCTCTTCTTGGTTTAATTTGGTTGGTTCCCATGATTTTAGATATCCATCTATGTCTTTTAGATTTTCAAATTTAATAGCGTATAGGTTTTTAAAGTATTCCCTTATGATGTTCTGGACCTTTTGGGTGCCTGTAGTGATGTTTCCCCTATCATCTCTGATTTTGTTTATTTGGATTTGCTCTTTCTTTCTTTTGGTTAACTGATCTAAAGTTCTGACTTGTTTATCTTTTCAAAGAACAGCTCTTAGATTCATTGATTCTTTGTATTGTTTTCTTTTATTTCATTAATTTCTGCTCTGAGTTTTGTTATTTCTTCTCATCTGCTGGGTTTGGGTTTCATATGTTCTTGCCTTTCTAGAGTCTTGAATTGAAATGTTAAGTCATTTATTTGTGCTCTTCCTGATTTTTTAATGTAGGCACTTAATATACAGTTCCCTCTTAGTGTATTCTTTGATATTTGGGTGGAATATTCAGAAAATGTCTGTTAGGTCCGTTTGATGTATGGCATCATTTAATTCAGATGTCTCTGTTTATTCTTTGTCTAGTTGACTTATCTAATGGAGACAGTGGGATATTGAAGTCCCCTACTATTACTGAGTTGGCATCAATCTGTGTCTTAAAGTCCTGTAGTTTTGTTTTTATGAATTTGGGTGCACCAGAGTTTGGTGCATATATGTTCATGATTGTAATATCTTCTTGATCAATTGTTCCTTTGACCCTCTTCATCTCTTCTGATTAGTTTTAATTTGGAGTCTATTTTGTCAGATGTTAGAATTGCAACCCTTTTTCTTTCTTAGTGCCATTTGCTTGAACTATTCTTTTCCATCCTTTTACTTTAAGGTGGTGTCTATCCTTAAAGGTGAGATGGGTTTCTTGCAGACAGCAAAGAGATGGATTATGTTTCTTATCCATTCACTTAATCCATTCACTTAGCCTGTGTCTTTTGACTGGGGAGTTCAGTCCATTCATATTTAAGGTTATTGTTGAAAGGTGTGTATTGGTTGCCGTTGTTTTGATTACTGTTCGTGTTCTCTAATATTGTGTTTCCTCCATTATACCTTTATTTGTTTTCTTTTGTTGCCCTGGGGTGTAGTTGTTTCTCTGCTCTATGTATTACTTCAAGTATTCTTTGAAGGGCTGGTTTTGTGGACATGCATTCTTTTAGGCTATTAATGTTGTACAAGATTTTTCTTTCCCTTTCAACTATGATAGACTTTTTGTTGGGTAAAGTATTCTGGGTTGGCATCTATGGTCATTTAGAACTGGGAATATTTTGGTCCAGGCTCTTCTGGCTTTCATAGTTTGCATTGATAAGTCAGCTGTCTGATGGGTTTTTCCTTTGCATGTGAGTTGTTTATCTTTTGCAGTTTTCAGTATTCTCTCTTTGTTCTATACATTTAGTGTTTTTACTGTGGTATGCTGTGGGGAGTTTCTTACTTGGTCCTATCTATTTGGTGTTCTATGTAATTCTTGTATTTGTGTGGGGATGTCTTCTTAATTTTGGGAAATTCTCTTGTACAATTAAGAGCTGGTCAATACTGTTAACCTGAAATTCTTCTCCTTCCTCTATGCCTATGATCCCTATCTTATCCCTATGCCTTTTTTATCCCTATAAAAGATAGTTTATCCCTATCTTTTAGTTCTTTGATTTGTTTGTGTGTTCTTTAAATTCATTGAATTCCTTGATCCTGTTCATGATTGTTCTTTTTAATTCTGTGTCCTGGCTTATCTCTTGGGGGTTCCCCTTGTAGAACTCTTTTACAGGACTGGTGGAGTTTGGTGGGACCATGCTGTTTTGGTTTTCTATATTATTATTTTTCCATTTTGATTTTGGTATGTGGATTTCTTTTGTTGTTTATGATTCTGGTATGAAACTCAAGCCATCTTCTGTTGAGTTGAAGTTTTCTTCTTTTTGTTTTATTGGTGTGCCTTGGTTGTTTTCTTATTGGGTATATAAAGCTGATTGGTCTAGGTTTCAGGTTCTCTTAGATTTTTGTTTTGGGGGGAACTGATAGCTTCAGATCAGCTACTTAGGAGCTCCCACAGAGGCCCAAGGCAGGCTCCAGTCAGATACACCCTGGCTTCCTTCTAATGTCTGGACCCCTGCTAGACAGCACAATTTGGGAAGTTCACTAAGGGGAGGCCCGATTTTGGCACTCTTGGGCAGCTGCTGAGTTCCCAACCCCTACACCAGGTAGAGGACACTTCCAGGCGCTCTCAGGTGGTCTGCTAAGGTCTCACCCCCTACCCTACTATAGGGCAGAGAGGTCTACCCCTGGCGAAGTGGGAGGGACCTCACATAAACCAATTAGAGGGTTGGGCTTTGAATTTTTGATTTTCATTGAATAGAATTTGATGGTATTTACTCCCCTCCCCCATCCACACCTCCCCCTTTAAGTTTTTTTTCATTGTTTTTTATTAACATATGATTATACATAATAATAGATTTCACTCCTTCCAAGCCCAATGTGACCCCTGAGGTACAGACCCTCAAATGACCTTAAGTGCAAAAATAAATTGATTTATTTGGGCCAATTGTATGGTCTTAAACACCCAAAAGGAAAGTATAACCAAAGAGTAAAGTCATCAGTATATTTCTTTAAGAGTTCAAGGGATTACACCTCCCAGACATTAGGCT
Organism: Nannospalax galili; assembly: GCF_000622305.1. Taxonomy (NCBI): domain Eukaryota; kingdom Metazoa; phylum Chordata; class Mammalia; order Rodentia; family Spalacidae; genus Nannospalax; species Nannospalax galili. The sequence continues at coordinate 3,257,069 of NW_008345290.1, forward strand.
TAAGTCCTATAAAAAGTTATTTAGACAATTATTTCTCATTGATGATTTTGTTCCTAACCAGAAAGTGCAGCTCAGATGTAAGACTTCAAATCTTGGTCTCCAATACTGTAGTGCCCACCTGTAGCTAAGGGAGACAGCCAGCTATTGTTCTAAAATGATGGATAAATTTGTTTTCTCCTTCTATCTAGAAGCCTTTGAGAGGGAACTGACACTGATATTAACCACTCCAACAGCAATCAAAATACCTGAAAGCAAATCCTGAATCCATTACTCTAGAGTCCAGCCTCAGAAGACAAAAGAAAAATAAGGAGGAACCCAATAGAGGGACGCTTTTGGAAGCCCTTGTCAAGACATTCCAGTGGACTCTCATATGACCATTTGAAAATTTCCCTGTTCTGACTTTTTTCTAGTTCCCTGTCTAGAACTTGTAATGCTAATTACTCTTGCCTTTACTTCTCCTTCACATCTCCTAGTCATGATTCAAGGGCTTTCTTTCCCCCCCTAGAGATAAAAGTTAAACAATTTGGGAGTCTTTTAGATAGACCCACTGAAGGGGTACCCTAATTGCCTCACTTTGCCTCCCTGTTCAGCATGGAAGAAGCCAGAGCTGTCTGTGTCCTGATTCCCTATTGGCAATTTGGGTAACCCCTTTAGAGGATGGTATGATAAGAATAGGAGGTAGAAATTGGCTAGGCAGTTAGGGTAAAAAGACCCCAAAGAAAAGTAGCCAGT
>NW_008345290.1:3258149-3265152 GCF_000622305.1 Nannospalax galili
AGTGGGGTATTGAAGTTGCCTACTATTAATGAGTTGGGGGGGAGGGAGTGGGCATGGATCAAAACACCTTAATGCATGTATGAAATTCTCAATAAATTATTTATTTAAAAAAATAGTACAACTTAAAAAATAGATTTCATAATGACCTTTTCATACATGTACATATGTATATTGATCATATTCATTAGCCCTTTGTTACCCTCTCAGCCTCCCCTACTCCTGCTCATGTCTTTCTCTTGCCAACTAGTCCCCCTTCTACTTCCATGTCTTTTTTTTCTTGGTAACTCAGTGAGTTTCATTATGGTTGTTTAATGGGCACCTTACTAGTGGCTACACCACTTATGAAAATGTTAACTGCATATAAAATCCAGGCAGGGGTAGGGTCCTGTTAGCTTCTGCCTGCCTTCCTGACAAGATATTGACAGGCCTGGTCTCATGCAGATCTTGGGCAGGTAATCACAGCTGCTGTGTGTTCAAGAGCACAACAGATGCGTTACACCCAGGCTGCTCTTGCTTTCTTTCTATCCCTTCTGCATTATTTTCTAAGGAGGTGGTTTAGATGCCATTTGTGGCTGAGCTCAACAGCCACTTAATCTCAGCACTTCATTCACCTTATTTAAAAAATTTTAAAAATTATTATTTATGGGTGTGAAAAAGTGTGTGTATGTGTGTGTTTCTGTACATGAGTGCAGTGTTGGAGTTATAGGTGTTTATGAGTCACCTAACATGGGTAGAACTGAACTTGGATCTTTAACTGCTGAGCCATCTTTCTAGCCCCAACTTCACTTTATTTTTTTGATTCAGGTTTCTTACCGAACCTGGAGCTTTCCTATTTGGCTAGACTGGCTGACTATCAACCCCCCTTGTTTCTTCCTCCCTAACATTGGGATGACAGGTGTGCTCCACTATGCCCAACTTTAAAAAAAAATTATTATTTTTATTTTATGTTTATGCGTGTGTTGCCTGCATGTAGGTAAGTGCGCCTGTGTCATGCAGTGCCCACAGAGGACAGAAGAGGCTGTCGGATCCCCTGGGACTGGAGTTATGGACAGTTGTTAGCTGCCATGTGGGTGCTGGGATTCAAACCTGGGTCTTCTGTAAGAACAGTCAGCGTTCTTAACCACTGAGCCATTTCTCCAGCCCCTCCCAACTTTTTAATGTGCGTGCTGGGAACTGAACTCAGGTCTCATACTTCTGTAGCAAGCGCTTTACCAACTGAACCTTCTGTCCCCAGACCCAAATATAATTACTTTGAATGTTTTGTCTTTTCTTACTATTCTTCTGTCTGCATAAATGTACATAAAACTATTATTTATTTATTTATTTATTTATTATTTATTTATTTACTTCATGATAGTGCGGAATTAACCTTAGACAAACTTGGTTTTAGAAGCAAAAATTAGGGGCTGGAGAGACAGCTCCATGGTTAAGAGCACTGGTTGCTCTTGCAGAGGGCTCGGGTTCAGTTTCCAGCACCCACATGGCAGTTAACAACCATTCGTAACTCTAGTTCAAGGGGATCTGATTCCCTCTTCTGACCTCTGAGGGCATTTCATGACACAGGTATACTTGCATACATGCAGGCAGAACACTCATACACATAAAATAAAAATAAGTTAAAAAATTAAGAGCAAAAATTAGCTCTGTATATAGATAAGTGTGTTGTTTGTTTATTTACTATTTTGCTGGTACTAGTGGTACCACTGAGGGCTTCAGACATGCTTGATATACATGTACCACTCAGCCTCAAGTAGTTATTTTTAAAACTGTGCCTTAAAACTTAGAAATGATAGTTATATTTCTGTGTTGGCTAATATATACCTGCATCTTTTATTGGTCACATAGTATTGAAATAATTCTTGGAACAAAGTAAACACTTTTTTTGAGGGCTAGTAGATGACTCAGTGGGTAAAGTGTATGCTACCCAAGTGTGAGGAGCTGACTTCGCGTCCCCAGCACCTACATGAGAACCTGAATGTGGTGGTACTCTCTTGTAATGTTGGTGCTAGGAAGCAGAGGAGAAGCCTAAGAATTCGTTGGCCAGCAGTTCTAACCAGATGGTGAGCTCCAAGTTCAATGAGACTCCCTTTCTCAAAAAATAAGTTGAAGGGCAATAGAGAAAGACACTGGACATTGACCTCTGGCCTCTACATGTTTTATGTGTAGGTGTATCCACCAGCAGGTACACAGACACATATTTCTGCTTATAAAAATATTGGGTTTACATATTCAACTATTATATAATAGAAAATCCATCATACTCATTATTCCACAGATATAATCACTTTTTTTGGTCTTTTTTGAGAGGGTCTCCCTATAGCCACAGCTGTCCTGGAACTCACTATGGAGACCAGGATGGCCTTGATGTCACAGATCCACCTGCCTCTGATTCTAAAGTGCTGTGATTAAAGACATGTGCCACCACGCCCAGCTTCAGATATAATCACTTTTAAATCACACAAAAAAGTTGTGTATAAGTGTACTTTACCTGCCTGGTCCAAGGCATTCTTTATAAATTACTTTAGAAATTCAATGTAGGGGCTGGAGAGATTGCTCAGTGGTAAGAACACTGGCTGCTCTTGCAGAGGACCTGGGTTTGATTCCCAGCATCCACATGGTGACTAAAAACCATCTGTAACTCCAGTTCCATGGGAACTGATCCCCTTTTCTGACCTTCATTGGCATCACACGATATGGATGTACTTATATACATGCAGGCAATATACTTATATACTTGAAATAAAAAATAATGTAATTATTTTAAGAAACTTAGTGTAAATGTGTTCCTTACAGAGGGTCTGCTATTTGAATCAGAAATTAGAAAAGTATTGCAGAGGAAATCTCACAAATTAGGATGTGTCAGGGATTGATGTACTTATTATTTTCTTTGTGGTGTGTGTGTGTAATTGTGTGTGAGTCTAGGTTTATATGTGCCATGGTACATGTGTGAAGGTTAGAGGAAAAACTGTCAGGAGTCAGTTCTCTCCTTTCACTATGGATTCCCAGAATCAAATTTAGGTCATCAGGCTTGTACAGCCTGAACAGTTTCGTGTGTGTAGGTTTCAGAATGGTAGGAAAGGTTTAAAGAGGTCACAGAGTTCAAAGAAGTCTTAGTAGGTGGATAGATAGGGTATACTGTTGGTATGGTAAGCAGGGAGCTGCTGAGTAACCTGCAGAGGAGGAGCTGGAGACCGCTCCCTCTCCAGTCCATCCCCTTCAGTCTGGACGTTCCAGGTGTCTTGTCCGTGTTTCATTGAATTGCTTACTTAGCTCAGCTCATTGTCCTTTTCCTGCCTGATTTAAGACTTTTTTTTTCTTTTTTTGAGACAGGGTCTCCCTGTAGCCCCAGCTGGCATGGAGCCTGCTCTGTGAACCAGGCTGGCCTCAATCTCACAGAGATCTGCCTGCCTCTCCCTGTTGAGTGCTGGCATTACCACCACCACGCCTGGCTAAGGCATTCTTTACAAGCTATGTAAGAAACTCAGTGTAAATACATCCCTTACAGAGGAACTACTATTTTGAATCAGATTAAATCTGATCTATACACTAGGAAGTGGGGAGTTTCCTATGTATTTTAGAACTATGACTGCTTTTGGAACTCTGCTTGTAATGCTGTTGATTAAAATAATTAGGCTTTCCTTGTTTGTGGTGTGTCTTCTCTCTAGTATATTATCTTTCAGATGTCCTAATAATTGTTTGCCTCTTTTCCTTAAACTGTAAAAGCCCCAATATTAAGTGTTCTATTGACATTTAACATGGTTTATTCCAATTTTTCCCCATAGCGGATCTGAAGAGAACAATTGCTGTGCTCTTGGATGACATTTTGCAACGTTTGGTGAAGCTGGAGAACAAGGTCGACTATATTGTTGTCAATGGCTCAGCAGCCAACACTACCAATGGTACTAGTGGGAATTTGGTGCCAGTGACCACCAACAAAAGGACAAATGCATCGGGCAGCATCAGATAGCAGTAACGTCACCCTGTGCAGCTATATCCACTGTGGATTCTGTCCCATCGCAGGAAACCTTTGTGATTGCTGGCTAGGACAAGTAATACTTTACAATAAAAGCTCTGCACATTTTCAAGGAGTTTGCTGGATTCTTGGAATTCTAATTCTGTATATAAATATCAAGCATTATTAGTTTGCTTTCACGCAAAGCTGCTCAGTGCTGATCCATGTTCTTACAGCAAATCTGTTAAGAATTGATTGTAAGACACGGTTGGTACAGTAAACAAGGAGATGAGCTTGGTATAAATGTTTTGTGTTTGAGAGCGAGAAGAAACAAAAACACTAGAAAGATGTGAAGTCATTTCTATAAAATATTTAAGTCTGTAACATGTTTTCAGATAAGTGGAGAATATTGTTACTGAACCATTCTGTCATCTGTCCTTAGACGTAGCTGCTAGTAGAATGTGCTTACTTCCAGTGCTGTATTTTGTTCCTCAGATTATGAGCAGAGAAAGGAAATATAATGTTGAAAATAATGTTTTAGATCGACCCAAAGAATGTCGTCATTTGCACTGTCCTTCAAAATAACTGAAGGTTGACTGTATATTTTTTAAAATAGCATTTGTAAAGAGTATAATTTTGAAATGGGTAGCAGCCACTGTCTCTAGCCTGACCATTGGGGACAATTTAATAGCATTAAGAGAGTAATCTCCAATCTCATACTTAAATTTTTCTTACATATATTCTGGAGAATAGTAGATATTTTTATGATGAAATTAAAAAGAAAATATTCATGATTTTTCCCTTGTATGAATGTTGATTTGAAAGTAAATCCCATTGTCATGTGCCTGTAGCCACAGGCACCCAGGAGGAGGCAGGACGATTGCAAGTTTACATGGCCAGTGCCTGGGCAACATAGCAGATCCTTTCTAAAAAATGGAAAAATGGAAAAAAGAAAAGGTTTAACCCCTTGAGTATTTCTATTATTAGGAGAGTACATTCTTTTTTTATTTTGGTCATTTTTCCTTTGACTATATTGGTGTGGGAGGAGGAGACTCTTGACATTAGCCAGGTGTATATAATAAATGTATTTGTGCTGCATAAAATGGCTTGAAAAATGTTAATGTTACTTGATGTTGTATAAGAGTACCCTGCTTTAGGAAACTTTGCATTAGATACGCATTTTATATAATGACCACTTAAAAGTTAAGAACATTTAAATTATAAGTTATGGAGATTGACTATCTTTTTAGGAAAATAGCTACTGTATACATAGCACAAGAAATCTTAATCTTGGGTAATTCTAGTATACAATAAAATGTCTTTATTTAAATATCCTTTGAAGCAAATTCAATTGCTATATGGTATCCTATATTTCATAGTATTTATTCTATATAATAACTGCTTAAGTGCAGCCAGCTTCTAGAGTTAGACTAAATTGAATTTAGTTTTGGTATTGTTCATTACTATAATATGCTACCACAAACAGTAGCAATGATTATAATATTTTCTTAAAATAAAAGAATATATTGTTTCATGGAAGATAGCTTTCCACACTGTCTCCTCTGTACTTTTATGTGAAGAAATGATGTACTATTGCTAGGTGAAGTTTGAAGTACTTGTCCAGTCTCTCTGATTAGATGTGAATGTTTCTGGGTTTTGTTACTGTTTTCAGGGATGAAATAAAATATATTATTTGTATTCACAAAGTATTGCATGATTTTTTTTTTTTAATTTGAGACAGGGTCTCTCTGTAGCCCCAGCTGGCCTGGAACTCACTATGTAGACCTGGCTGGCCTTGAACTTAAAGAGACTCAGAGATCCTGCCTCTGCCTCCCGAATGCTGGGATTAAAGGTGCACGCCACCACACCTGGCCTCAAAGTTTTGCATGCTTTTTAAAAAAATAGTGGTCATGCATTTAATAATTGGGGAAGGATTTTTTTTTTCTTACAGTGCTGGGGATAGAACGCAGGGCCTTACACATGCTAAGCGTCCCTTGATCACTAAGCTTGGTTGTACCCCCTTAATGGCAAATGACTAAAAGTAATCTTAACATACACGCCACCACACCTGGCCTCAAAGTTTTGCATGCTTTTTAAAAAAATAGTGGTCATGCATTTAATAATTGGGGAAGGATTTTTTTTTTCTTACAGTGCTGGGGATAGAACGCAGGGCCTTACACATGCTAAGCGTCCCTTGATCACTAAGCTTGGTTGTACCCCCTTAATGGCAAATGACTAAAAGTAATCTTAACATAATTTTGGGTTTTATTTTAAACTCCAAATAACTCTTACAAAAGATTAAAACAACAAAAACAGTAAAACCCAAGGGACTGGGGATGTGGCTCAGATGGTAAAGTGCTTGTCTAGCATGCCTGAAACCCTGGCTTCTGTCCCCAGCATAACATAAACCAGATGGTACATGCTGGTAATCTCAGCACTGGGGAAGTGGAGGCACCAGAATCAGAAATAAGTTTAAGGTCATCCTCAGCTGCATAGTGTACCCCACTGTGGGGTACATAAGACCCTATCTCAATGATTGACTAAATGAAGGATGAATGAGTAAGTTAATAATGAAATCAAAGCCCTAACTGGCCTGGGCTACATTTTTCTTTTTTTAAAATAATTTATTGAGAATTTCATACAGGTGTATAAGCATATAAGGTATTTTAATCAAATCCATGCCCCCACCCTTCCCTCCAACTCCTTCCATATCTCCTTATCACTTTTTTCTGATAACTTCATGTACTCCTTCTTTTTTTTAACAGAACATTTATGTTTATTCTTATATGGAAGCATCACAGAGAATATATTTCTTTCTTTTTAAAAAAATTATTTAATAACCACATACTTAGAAGAGGCATTTCATTACAACAGCATTGACATATTCAATAACAATTTCCTGAGGTAGGATGCATCTCTTTCAAATTTGGCTGTAAATTTTTAGGTTCACAGTTGAATCATTACAGTTATACAATATTGTACTCAGTATAAACCCTATAAGACATAAAATTGAATGAGGTTTTAACCTTTAAAAAAGATCTCCATTTCATT
>NW_008345290.1:3265269-3265721 GCF_000622305.1 Nannospalax galili
TTGAGCTCCTTGGCATCTGAGCATGGATATAAAGTCATCAGGTAGATTTCAATGGTAATGTTTTTCACATCTAATTATTAAGGAGCAAATTTTTATGCTTTGAAGAATTATGTATTTAATCATTTTTAAAATTTTTAATAACTGCATGATTAGAAGAAGCACTTCACTACAGCTTTAACATATTCAGTAACACACTCTAGAGCAAGAGTACATCTCTTTCACAAGTGGGTGCAAGTTTCTAAGTTCACAGTTGAATTAATACAGTTATACAATGTTGAACTCAGTATAAGCCCTGTAAGACATAAAATTGAATCAGTTTTTAAGCCTCAAAAAAGATCTCCATTTCATTCTAAAATACACATTTTCATATAGAAAAATTCTTTTTCAATGCAATTGACATTGGATGTTTGCACATGCATTTCTAATCTCTAAATATCTGATTATTACTAGTT
>NW_008345290.1:3265834-3266120 GCF_000622305.1 Nannospalax galili
GTGTGTATATCACACAGAACAACCCAAACCATCTTATTCAACTATACGCCCACTTTCCAAATGGCACCCTCCCTCCCCCCACTAGAGCCCTTATACTCTGTTAGCCCTGCTACTGTCTGCTGTGTTGTTGGCACCCCCAGCCATTCCCCACTACTTGCCCTTCTGGTGAATCTAGTCAGCCTATCTAGAGGTCTTTGTTTTAGGAGGGTCAGCTGTTCCTCACCTAGCAGGAATCAGTTGTCAATATTCCTTTAGATAAGATTGGGGTCTGCTGTTCATTTTCCCA
>NW_008345290.1:3266147-3267174 GCF_000622305.1 Nannospalax galili
AACTCAAAGGAAGGTATCACCTGTCTGGCATTGTTTCTTGTTATGTAGCCTTTACCTACATATATAAGGACTCTTAAAAATTATACCGACCCCATTAATCTTTGCTTATACTTTCCTTTTGGCTGTTTAAGACCCTACAATTGGCCCAGATAAAACGATTTATTTTTACTCTTAAGGTCATTTGAGGATCTGTTCCTGAGGGGTCACAGGGGCTTGAAAGGAGCCCCTGGCTCCTTTATTTTACCAGTTCCACCTATGTGAAGATAAGTCAAAGGTCCTGCTCCACCATGGTTGGCTTCCCTTGGAAGCACGGAGGAAATGATTCCTCTGTGTTGACCCTCCTCTTTCTAGACTGGACACTGGTTCAAGTCCATCTGGTGGGGTCTCCTCAGTCTTCTTGATCAAGAGGACAGGTGACCCACCGCCATTATAGGACATTTTGAGAGAAGCTCATAGTCTCCTGGAACTAGTCGACCTAGGAGGGCAAGGAGAAAAAAAGTCTCCTTTATGTCTCTCTGACCAAATTATTATAGGCCTCAAAGTGTGTCTGCTAAACACCCAAAAAGGTTAATTCCACCAGCTTGGTGTTTTTAATTGCTGTGTGTCACATAGATAAATCTTGGGCAAAGACCAGTCGTTCTCAGATAAACCTTACGTAGATATAACGTTTCTTGATCTGCTATGTATAATTTGTCAGTAGGTTGTAGGGGTAATATGGTTCTCACTAGTTATCAAAGCTAGCTAGGCATTGTTTATCTCTCACATTGTCTTACCCCTCCATCATGGTTTTCCCTCTCAAGGTGCCCCCATTGCCCCCCTTTCTCCCGTAATAATACCCTTCTACTATGGCCCTACCTCCCTTGAGTTCCTTCTTTCCCTTTATCCCTTAGGTTCCTTGTATACCCTTCCCTCCCCCCTCCCTTAAACTAACCCAATTTTTATCCATATCTCCCTTATTAAGGCCTGTTTCCTACTGTTCTCTTTCAGATTCTTTCTTTACGTTTACCTCCCTGGTTCCTTACCCTTG
>NW_008345290.1:3267225-3267852 GCF_000622305.1 Nannospalax galili
TATGAGGGAGAACGTAGTCGATTTTTTTTTCTGAGTCTGTGTTACCTCACTTAGTATAACAGTTTCTAGTTCCAAGCATTTACCTGCAGATTTCATGATTTCATCTTTACTGCTGAGTAAAACTCCATCATATAAATGAACCACATTTTCATTATCCGATCGTCAACTGAGGGACACTTAGGTTGCTTCCATCTCTTAGCTATTGTGAAAAGAGCAGCAACAAACATGGATGTACAAGGGTCTCTGCAATAGGATGAGTTCTTTGGGTATATGCCAAGGAGTGGTATAACTGGTTCAAATGGTAGGTTCATTTGTAGTTTTTTAAGAGTTCTCCACACTGCTTTCCATAGGCATTGAACAAGTTTGCAGCCCCACCAGCAGTGAATGAGTGTTCCCCTTTCCACACATCCTCCCCAACGTTTGGTATCATTTGTTCTCTTGATCTTAGCCAGTCTGACTGGGGTAAAATGAAATCTTACAGTGATTTTCATTTGAATTTCCCTAATTATTAGTGATGTTGAACATCTTTAAAGTGTTTTATAGCCATCTTCTTTTGAGAACTCTCTGTTCAGCTCCTAAGATAGGGATTTAGTTTCATTCTTCTACAAGTGGAGATCCAGTTTTGCC
>NW_008345290.1:3268121-3270138 GCF_000622305.1 Nannospalax galili
TTCTTTTTTTTCTTTTTTCTTTTTTTTTTTTGCAGCTATTGTGAATGGGAGGGTTTCCATGTGCTCTTTCTCTGATTGCTTGTTATTGGTATATAGAAAGGCTATAGACTTTTGTAGGTTAATTTTATAACCTACCACATTACTGAACGTGTTAATAATTTCTAGGAGTTTTCAGGTAGAATTTTTGGCGTCCCTTAGATATAATACCATATCATCTGCAAAAAGGGATAATTTGATCTCTTCCAATTATTGCTCCTTTAATTTCCTTCTCTTGTCTTATTGCTCTTGGAAGAGTGAAAGACAAGTGGAGATAGTGGACAGCCTTGTCTGGTTCTGATTTCAATGGGAATGCTTCTAGTTTTTCTCCATTTACAATGATGTTGTCTGTGGGTTTGTTATATATGGCTCTAATTATGTTAAGGTATGTTCCCTCCAGTCTACTTCCCTCTAGGACTTTGAACATAAATGCATGTTGAATTTTGTCAAAGGCCTTCCCTGCATCTATTGAGATGACCATGTGGTTCTTGTCTTTGTGCCAATTTATATGATTTATGACATTTATTGACTTACATATATTGAACCATCCCTGCATCTCTGGAATAAAGCCAACTTGATCATGGTGGATGATCTTTTTGATTCTTTTTGATGTGTTTCTCTATGTGGTTTGCAAGTATCTTGTTGAGAGTTTTTGCATCTATATTCATTAAGGATATGGGTTTGTAGTTTTCTTTTTTGGTTGTATCTTTAACTGGTTTTCATATTAGAGTGATGCTGGCTTCATAAAAGGAATTTGGAAGTTCTCCCTCCATTTCTATTTTTTTGAATAAATTAAGTAGTATTGGATGCAGATCATCTTTAAATGTCTGATAGAATTCTTCTGTAAATCCACCTGGTCCTGGGCTATTTTTAGTTGGGAGGATTTGTATTACTGTTTCAATTTCTTTTTGTGTTGTGGGTCTAAGCTGTGAATCTCTTCTTGGTTTAGTTTTGGTGCTTCTCATGCCTTTAGATATCTGTCCATTTCTTTTAGGTTTTCAAATTTAGTAGCATATAGGTTTTTAAAGTATTCCCTTATAATGTTCTGTATCTTTCTGGTGTCTATTGTGATGTTTCCCCTTTCATCTCTGATTTTGTTGATTTAGAGGTGCTCTTTCTTTCTTATGGTTAACTGGGCTAACAGTCTGTTAATCTTGTTTGTCCTTTCAAAGAACCAGCTCTTGGATTCGTTGATTGTTTATATTGTTTTCTTTGTTTCAATTTCATTAATTTCTGCCCTGATTTTTGTTATTTCTTCCTGTCTGTTGGCTTTGGGTTTCATTTGCTGTTGCTTTTCAAGTGTGTTGAGTTGCAACGTTAAGTCATTTATTTGTGTTCTTTCTGATTTTTTGATGTAGGCTCTTAGAGGTATAGACTTCCCTCTAAGGACAGCTTTCAAGCATGTCCCAGAGGTTTTGTTGTGTTGTATTGTCCTTTTCATTTAATTCCAGGAATACTTTTATTTCTTAATTTCTCTTTTGACCCAGCCATCATTCAGGAGTGTGTTGTTTAATCTCCATGTGTTCATGTGGTGATTAGGGCTTCTTCCAGTGTTGATTGTAAGCTTTATTGCATACCTGTCCATTTCTTTTAGGTTTTCAAATTTGGTAGCATATAGGTTTTTAAAGTACTCCCTTATACCCAAGTTTGTGATCGATTTGGGGGAAAGTTCCATGGGGTACTGAATAGAAATTACATTATTTGGTGCTTGGGCGGAATAGTCAACCGATATCTGTTAGGTCCATTTTATGTATGCTATTGTGTAATTCAGATGTCTCTCTGTTAATTTTGTGCCCTGCTGACCTATCTAATGGAGACAGTGGGGTATTGAAGTCACCTACTATTAATAAGTTGGGATTAATGTGGGTCTTAACGTCCTGTGTTATATTTTTTATGAAGTTGGGTGCACCAGAATTTGGTGAATATATGTTCATGATTGTAATATCTTCTTGATTTATTGTTTCTTTGGTCAGAATGAAGT
>NW_008345290.1:3270204-3271451 GCF_000622305.1 Nannospalax galili
TACAACTGCTTTTTTCTTAGTGCCATTTGCTTGGTTTTTTTTTTTTTTTGCCTCCTTTCACTTTGAGATTGTGTCTGTCCTTGAAAGTGAGATGAGTTTCTTGCAGACAACAAAAAGATAAGTTTGTTTCTTAATCCACTCACATAGTCTTTGTGTTTTGACTGGGGAGTTCAGTCTGTTAATATTTAAAGTTAGTAATGAAAGATGGGTATTGAATCCTGTCATTTTTATTTGTTTACATTATTGTATAGTTGTACTTGTCCACAGTTATACCTTCACTGGATTTCTTTCCACAACCCCTTGGGTATAGTCATTCCTTTCTTTATTTCTTTGTATTGCTTCCAGAAGTCTCTGAAGAGCTGGTTTTGTGGACATGAATTCCTTCAGCCTGTTTATGTCATGGAAGATTTTTCTTTCCCTTTCGACTATAATAGACATTTTGGCTGGGTATAGTAATCTGGGTTGGCATCTGTGGTCATTTAAAACTGGGAACATTTGGTCCAGGCTCTTCTGGCTTTCATAGTTTGCACCGAAAAGTCAGCTGTAATCCTAATGGGTTTTCCTTTATATGTGACTTGTTGTTTCTCTTTTGCAGCTTTCAGTATTGTCTCTTTGTTCTGAACGTTTAGTGTTTTTACTATGATGTGCTGTGGAGAGTTTCTTTTCTGGTCCTGTCTGTTTGGTGTTCTATTTGGTGTCTGTTTAGTGAAATTTTCTTCCATGATTCTGTTGAAGATATGGTCCATACCACTATCTTGGGATTCTTCTCCTTCCTGTATGTCTATGATTCATAAGTTTGGTCTTTTCATGGTGTCACACAGTTCCTGCATATTCCATTCTTGTGATTTCTTAAATTTTTCATAATCTTTGCTTGAGTGGTCTAGTTTGTCCACTTTATCTTCCAGTCTTGATACTCTATTTTCCATTTCATTCATCCAATTTGTGAGGCTTTCTCCTGTCGATTCTAATTGGCTTATTGATTGGTTCACTCCCTTTTTCATTTCAGCCTGAGTATTCTTCAATATTTCTGTTTTCTGAATTCATTCAGAAGTTTATCCTTATCTTCCCTTCCTTTAGTTCTTTGATTTCTTTGTGTGTTCTTTAAATTCACAGAATTCTTTTATCGTGTTTATAATCGTTCTTTTGAGTTCCATGTCCTGAATTATCACTAGGGGGTTCTCATTGTACTCCTCTAGAGGACTATTGGTATTTGGCAGGAATATGTTATTTTGGTTTTAGTTCTTTAG
>NW_008345290.1:3271506-3275512 GCF_000622305.1 Nannospalax galili
TTTGGTTTTTCATGTTATTTTTCTCTCTGTAATTTTGACATGTGAATTTCTTTTGTAGTTTCTGATTCTTGTGTGGGACTCAAGCCTTCAAGTTTAGGTCTGCTTCTTTTTGTGAATTGTATGTGTCTTTGTGGTTTATTTATTTATTTTTTTTTGGCATGAAAAGCTGGTTCCTCTAACCTCCTGGTTCTCTCTTTTGATTTTATATTGGAGTGGCCAGATTGCTTTTGTCTTCAGGAGTTCCCACAGAGGCCCAAGTCAGATGAGGATCAGATGCTCCCAGGCTTTCTCCTAAGGTCTGGATACCTCTAGGAAAGATTTTGGCCTCAGGAATTTAGGGGTTGGACTGGCCTAGGAGTTGGGCCCAGGAAAGATGCTTGTCTAGGGCAGCTGGTATCTGTGCCACCCAGATATGCAAAGGAAGATGGAGGCGGAAATGGCCCCAAGGGCTCCTGGGGACTGCACTGAGGGGTTGGGTTGGTCTGGATGCAAAGAATCAGGAAGAGGAAAGGTCAGCCTGGGCATCCAGGAAAGAGGCTGGTGGTTGTGCAGGCCCAGCGAAGTAGAGGGAGGTGAGGGTGGGGCCAGGCCCATAGCACCCCTGGGGTTGTGAGAAGGAACTGAGTTGGTCTGGATGCAAAGGATCAGGAAGCAGTGGTGGTTCCACAGGTGTCTGGGGCGCCAAGAGAAGGAATGGGACAGGACGCAGGCTAGGAGGAGAGACCCGTGGGGGGGTGGTATGGGAGGGTGAACGAGGCTGTAGGACTCTAGGCTTGAAGCGCGCTATCAACTTACCCTGGAGAGAAGCCTGTGGATGGTGCAGGCCCAGGAAAGCAGAGATTTTTTTAAATAGGGCTTTTTGCTGCTCTAACAGTTCCCCCTCTGAAGAGGTAACCCTAAAATCTTTTAAGGATTAGATAAGAGCTCCCAAATACTTTTGACATTTTTGGCCTCTGAAACAGAGTATGTTGCTAAGAGACCCAAGGACATTTTGACTTTTAGCCAAGAAATTGGCTACTTTTCTTTGGGGCCTTTTTATACTAACTGCCTAGCCAACTCCTACCTCCTATTCTTATCACACCATCCTCTGAAGAGGTTAGCCAGCTTGTGGATAGGGAATTGGGATGCAGATAGCTCTGGCTTCTTCCATGCTGAACAGGGATTAAGGGTGAGGCAATTGGGGCACCCCTTCGGTGGGTCTAGCTAAAAAACTTGCCAATTGCACAACTCTTATCTGTAAGGAGAAAAGAAATTCCTTGACTGGTGAATAAGGGATGTGAAAGAGAAGTAAAGGCAACAGTAATTAGCATTACAATTTCTAGACAGGGAACTAGAAAAAAGTCAGAATAGGGCAAATTTCAAATGTTCATGTTAGAGTCCATTGGAATTTCTTGATGAGATCTTCCAAAGATATCACTCTATTGTGTTCCTCCTCATTTTTCTTTTGTCTACTAAGGCTGGACTTGAGAGTGATAGATTCAGAATTTTTCTTTAGGCATTTTGATAGATGTTGGAGTGGTTAGAATCAGTATCAGTTCTCTCTCAAAGGCTTCTAGATAGGGGGAGAAAACAAATTTGGCCATCATTTTAGAATAGCAGGTTGCCTTTCTTAGCTACAGGTGGGCACTACAGTATTGCAGACCACGATTTGAGGTCTTATATCTGAGAAGCACTTTCTGATTCAGAACAAAATCATCAATGAGAAATAATTGTCTAACTTTTTATATGGACTTAAGCCTAATGTCTGAGAAGTGTAATCCTTTGAACTCTTAAAGAAATATATTGATGACTTTACTCTTTGGTTATACTTTGCTTTTGGGTGTTTAAGACCATACAATTGGCCCAAATCAGTTAATATTTACACTTAAGGTTGTTTGAGAATCTGTTCCTCAGGGGTCACATGGGCTTGGGAGGAGCTCCTGGCTCCTGTCTTTTACTAGTTCTGTCTATGTGAAGATAAATCAAAGGCCCTGCTCGACCATGGCTGTGTTCACTTGGAAGTATGGAGGAAATGTTTACTCTGAGTTGACCTTCCTCTTTGTAGACTGGACACTGATTCAAGTCTGTCTTGTGGGGTCTCTATGGCCTCCCTGAACAAGAGGACAGGTGACTCACCAGTTACAGGACATTTTGAAAGATGTTCCATAGTCCCCTGAAACTTAGTTCACCTTGGAGGGCAAGGGGCAGAAACTGTTCTTTAAGTCCCTCTGACCACATTAGTATAGGCCTCAAAGTATGGCTGTTAAACATTCAATAAGGTTATTTCCACCAATCTAGTACTTTTAATTACCATGTTCTATGTAGATAAGTCTTGGGTAAAAACAAATGTTTGGGGCTAGAGAGATGGCTCAGCACTAAAAACACTGATTGTTCTTTCAGAGGACCTGGGGTCAAATCCCAGCACCCACATGGCAGCTAACAACTGTCCGTAACTCCCGTCCCAGGGGATTTGACAGCCTCTTTTGACCTCCGAGGGCATTTCACAACACGGGTGCACTTACCTACATGCAGGCAATACATGCACACACATAAAATAAAAATAATAAATGTTTTTAAAAAGTTTTAAAAAAACAAAAAACCAAATGTTCTCAGATAAATCTTGACTAGATATATATTTTGTTCCCTAGCTGTATGTATAATTTGTCAATAGGTTGTTGGACTAATATAGTTCCCTCTGGTTTTTCAAAAACTAGATAGGCATTATTTCTGTCTAACCCTTCCACCATGGTTTCCCCATTTAAAGTACTCCCATCTTCCCCATTTCTCCCTTAATACCCTTCTCCTATGGTCCCACCTCTCTCGAGCTCCTTCTTTCCCTTTATCCCCTAGGTTCCTTGTATATCCTTCCCACATTTGCATTTTCTTTTTTTAATAATTATAAGACATAATAACATTAACAGATAAATTTTCCATCTGTTTGAGAATTGTTTTCCTGTGGATACAAAACAATCTTTATTCCCTTTTAAGGTTCTAGTGTCAAAACAATGCTTGATTAAAGTTTTACTGGCAAACCAATGAATTTAATGAGCTTACTTATCAAGATAACTGAGGGTTTGCTGAGGTGTATGAATGACCCCCAGCATGGGTCAAGCCTTCTCTTCCTAGCCTTCCCCAGACTGTATACTTTAGCCCTCCCCAAATCTAGGAGACCATGTGTGATTAGGGCCAAATTACATACAGTTGGCTGGGAAGAGTGGCTGGGTACTCTGGTGAGGGTCCAATGACCCTGTTTGCCCTCCTTTAATAAATGAGCACAACCGGCAACATGCCCATTGTAACGATGTTTAGCAATCAGGCACTGCTGAAGTTGTGATGATGGAAGTTATTTCATGCAGAAGAGACTGTGGTACAGTGTCAACTTATTAAAAGGACATGGAATTTAAAAGGATTTATTGCTAGGATCCACAAATGAGGGAGAACATACATCTTTTATTTTTCTGAGTCTGTGTTACTTCACTTAGTTTCTAGATCCATCCATTTACCTGCAAATTTCATTATTTCATCTTTCTTAACTGCTGAATAGAACTCCATTGTGTAAATATACCACATTTTTGTTAACCACTCGTCAGTTGAGGGGCACTTAGGTTGCTTCCATCTCTTAGCTATTGTGAAAAGAGCAGCAACAAACATGGTTGTACAAGTGTCTCTGCAATAGGATGAGTCCTTTGGGTATATGCCAAGGAGTGGGATAACTGGGTCATATGGTAGGTTCATTTTTAGTTTTTTAAAAATATTTTATTTATTACTTTTATTTTACATGTGAGTGTATTGGCTGCATGTATTGAGTGCACCCATGTCGTGCAATCCTGTGGATATCAGAAGAGGGCTTCAGATTCCTCTGGAACTGGAGTTAAGGATGGTTCATAGGTGCCATGTGGGTGCTGGGAATTGAACCTGGGTCCTCTGCAAGAGCAGTCAGTGCTCTTAATCACTGAGCCATCTCTCCAGCCCTTCATTTTTTAAGAGTTCTCCACACTGTTTTCCATAGCGGTTGCACAAATTTGCA
>NW_008345290.1:3275744-3284409 GCF_000622305.1 Nannospalax galili
ATTTTTAATTGGGTCATTTGATTCTTTGTTTTTTGAGTTCTTTATATATTTGGGATGTTAAACCTCTGTCAGATATGTCACTCATGAAGATTTTTTTGCCACTCTGTGGGTTTTCTCTTCACTTTTTTTGATTGTTTCTTTTGCTGTACAGAATCTTTTCAGTTAAATGAGGTGCCACTTGTTAATTGCTGACCCTAATTCCTGAGCAACTTCTGTTCGATTTTGAAAATCCTTTCCTTCACCTATATCTTGTAAATTACTCCCAATATTTTTCTTCTAATAGTTTTAGGGTTTCCAGTTTCACATTGAGGTCTTTGATCCATTTGGAGTTGACTTTTGTGCAAGGTGAAGGATAAGGATATAGTTTCATTCTTCTATAGGTGGAGAACCAGTTTTGCCAGTACCATTTGTTGAAGATGCTGTCTTTCCTCCATTTTGTGTTCTTGGTACTTTTGTCAAATATCAGGGGGCTGATGTTGCATGTATTTGGGTTTGAGTCTTCAATGATGTTCCATTGATCTATGTGTATATTTTTGTGCCAGTGCCATGCTGTTTTTATGACTATAGCTCTGTAGTATATGTTGAGCCTTCTCTTTTTTAACCAATGTTCTGCCTTCTTCCTGTTAAGTGTACTGCTTTTCCTCTCTGAGAGCATCCTACATGTGGTCTTCCCCTAGCAACTTCATACTTGATATTCCTCTATGACTCTCACCCTAGATATTTTCATATTTCTCCCCCAGATATCAGTTCCTATGTGTTAAGTCAAGTTATCTTCCTAAAAGAACATACCTCTAGCACTACATATTTTCTTCATAGGTCTAGTAGGTCTGACATGAAATGGTTTCTTGTTTTCTCCTGTGCTTCTTAGAAGCAAGGAGTTAATTTGGCTGCCTGATCGAACCTGGGCAGCTATTACTGGCTTTAACAGGTATCTGATAAATTATTTAAAACCATGGATCCCTAAACCATTTTATGCTTTTTTGGAATGCTGGAGATTGAACCCAAGTCTTGATGAATGCTAGTCAACTTTCTACCACTGAGCTGTATGTCTAGCCTATATATATTGTGTGTATGTGCAAGGCCATGTGTGTGTGTGTGTGTGTGTGTGTATGTATGTACATGTTCATGGCGTGCAGATGCATGTGTTATGTATGTGCATGCACATCAGAGGACTACCTCAGGAGTCATTCCTTAGGTGCTACCCATGGTGTTTTTTGTTTGTTTGTTTGTTTCTGAGACAGTCTCTTTCACTGGCCTGGAACCTGCCAAGTAGGCTAAACTCGCTGACTAGTGAGTCCCCAGGGTCAACTTGTCTTTTCTCTGGCACTGAGATTGCAAGTATGTACCACCATGTCCAGCTATTTTAAAAATATGGCTTCTGGGGATCAAATTTTTACCAGCTGAATTTTCTCCCGTCTCCTATACACATATTTTTAAATATAAAATACCATACTCTATTACTTATATTTTACTCAGGTACTAGATATGTCACAAAAGAAGATGTGAGGCTGTAGAGATGGCTCAGCAGTTAAGAGCATGTATTGCTCTTCAGGAGTACCTGAGTTCAGTTTCTAGAACCTATGTCATGTGACTCACAGCTGCCTGTAACCCCAGCTCTAGAGGGATCTGGCACCTCCGACCTCCTGGGGTACCTATGCACATGTGTCACACGGTCACACAAAATAAAGAGGATGTGACAGCATTTTCTTTTGACACTCATTATTTTAGATGCTGGGGGTAAATAATAAAATGTGACTTCTCGTCCTATACAGTGGTGAAATATTACTTTTAAAGGAAACTCCAAAATAAGTGACTATCCTGAGATACTATTTTGTATTGAGACAGATGAGGCAGCCCCTCCTCTTCCTGAATTACCAGGCAGGTGCAAAACATTGTTAAAACACTGAGAATCTGTAAGAACCACTAACATGTTGATGCTTTATGTTTTAAGTTCATAATGTAAACATTCCTGATGTTCATTTCCCAGTAAGGAAGAATGGGCATGGGACACTTTGGCTCCATAGTCAGCAGCTGTTGAGCTCTCTGGTTCCCTGTGCCATGAGCAATAGGATGGTCAGTCATATAGCTGGCTTGACTACTCTTAAACCAACAGCCTTTGAACACTCCATGATACCTTGAGAAAGCTACATAAACGCTCACATCTAACAGGCATTTTATTAGTTAAATTTTGTTATGTTCCCTCCAGCATATAAAATAATGAGATATCAATAGGTACATCTACAGCCAGGATTGTTTGAAAGTGTACCATACTCTCTGTTACACAGCCTCAGAGAACTAAAGATGACTTTGTGGTCATTTCCACCAAGGTCTGAAGGGTAATACTCCCCCTGGTGGTGTAGCAGAGGGACTGCTGTGACTGGTGCAGACACAAACTTTCATTTGTGTGAGAGGTTTGCTGTGATTGGTGTAAACATGAACCTTCACTTGTATGAGAGATTTGCTGTAATTGGTGTAAATGCCCCTTCTCTGGCTATATAAGCAGTCTGTTCATCTCACTTTGAAAACCAAATGGTTGGAATCTTGCTGTGCTGCCTCCCCTGGTGTGACAATTAATTGTTATTATCAATGTGACTGGCTTTAAAAACATCAAGGTAACATACCTCTGGTTGTGTCTGTGAGGATGCTTCCAGAAAAGTTTATCTAAGAGTAAAGACTCACTGTGAGTGTCGGCAGTACCAATCCACGAGTGGGGGTCTTGGACTGAATAAAGAGGAGGAAGGAGCTAAGCACTGTGCTCCCTGACCTCAGACACAGTGTGAGCAGCTACGTCCTGCTCCCACCTCCCTGCCATGGTGGAATGAGTCCTAAAACTGAAAGCCCAAATACACTCTTCCTCCTTGAGTTCCTTTTCTCAGATAGTATCCCAGCAATAAGAAAAGTAACTAGTACATTTGGGTTTGCAACATTAGGTACAATAAAAGACTTCTCTGGAATGGTCTTTTCTTGTTGACTTTTGATACTGTGATTGGAGTGGGTATTACCAAGAAGAAAGCATCAGAAACAGCACAGGCATGGGCCTGGTGGAGCTGGCACTCTAAGCTGTAGAAGCAAAGCAGGGGCTGATTGACAACCAGAGGAGATAGAGCTGGACGACTACAGTAGCAGCAGCAGCAGCAGCAGCGAAGTGGCAGTAGCTGCCCCCTGAATAGCACAACTGTGACAGCAGCCATGGCAATGAGAGGCAGCCAAACAGTTCTAGAGAGCAGCCAGAGCAGGCACAAAGGGCATGGTGGAAGCGAATAGCATGGAGAGCTGAGGCTAAGGTAGGATAGATGACTGTGAAGAGCAGAGAAGAAAACCTGCAGGCTTTGCTGGAAGGCTCAGAGAACTCTCAAGCCATTAGGGCCAATGGTCTCAAATCCTCAAGCCCAGCCATGGGCTAATGAATCCCAACTTCTTAGGCATACACAAGAGCTGTGACATAGAGAGCTAAGGGTCCCAGTTTCCTAGACCTGTTACCCTGGAAAGTGCTGCCTGCTGCTGCCCCTTGCTGCAGGTGTACAAAAGCTGCCAATGACCAGCACTAGAAGAGCTGCCTGCTTACCCACGACTTCCAAGTAAAGCAAAAGGACCTTGGCCAGCTGATCTGTAACATCATGAGCAGAGGCTAGGGGATTTTGTCAGAAAAAGGGGATGGGGACTGGTCTGTGGCTAATCCATACTGGGCAAGAGAATGAAGAGTATTCATGGCCAGACTTGTGCTTAATCACGTGGAGTTTGTAATTTTATAACTTCTGTGTGGTTTTGTTTTTATTGGGAATGGAGATGTGGGGGTAGTTAAAGTTTGAATCCAGGGCCTCACACATGCTAAGTACATGCAGTTTTATAACTTTTGGCATAAATAAGTCAATACTGGTGTACACTGAAGGGAGTTAAGCTGTAAAGATTTTAAAACATTTATTGCCTTTTAGATTTTACCAAGAGGGCCTGTATATTTCAAGCATCTGTTCAGAATGGGTTTAGGACCTCCACTAAGTCCTTAGTAGGTCAGTGTCTCTTCATACTGCTTTTGAGTATAGATTAACAACACCTTTCACTTGAACTCTTAACTCTTTTTGGTGCTTAATCCACTTGCCCTTTCTCTATGTCTTCTAGTTTTTGGAAGGCAGCTATGCTCACCATTATACTACCAACGCACACTGTCTTCTGATTTTTGAGACTATGGTTCTGAGGAGTCTATGGAGGAGGGAGGGTTGATGTGATATCAAGGCTTGGGGAAAAGCAGATATGTTGAACCATTGGGGTGGGCATTTTCATGTGACATTTGGTTAGATTTAATTATGAGAAATGATGCTCCAGCTCCTGATCCCTACTTCTTCTAAGTTTCCTAGAGATTAAAAATGATACTTGGGCTAGAGAGTTGGCTCAGTGGTTAATAGCAGTGGCTGCTCTTGCAGAAGAACTGGGTTTGATTCCCAGCACCCACATGGTAGCTAACAACCGTCTGCAACTCCAGTTCCAGGAGATCGATGCCCTCTTCTGACCTCCCAAGGCACTGCATGACACTGGTGTACTTACATACATTCAGGCAATACACTCATATACATACAATAAAAATAATAAATAAAAACAAACAAAAAAGCAACACTTTCCCTGAACTGAACAAACAGTTCAATTTCTGTTAGTACCAGTCAGAAATTCCTGGTAAGGAGGTGATATAACTGACTGCCTTGTAATTTTAAGCTTTGAGTATAGCCATTGTGCTTGAAAACCATAGAGTTCATTTTCAAGACTGCTTTAATCTTTTCCCAGATCACAATCCTAATGAGCCTCAAACAGATATAATTTTCATTGTTCTCCACTAGGTTCTTGCTACTTTTGGTTGACAATATAGTTCAAATTTCCACTGTTCCAGAGAGTTCTCTTGTGTGCCTTTGTACTTTACCTTATTCCCTTCCCTTGGCTTTGACACTGATCCCAGTTTCTCTGAAGTTTGCCTTTTCCAGAATGTTCTATAAATCAAATAATGTATTATGTAATTTCTGTTTTGTTTTTGTGTGTGCATGTTTATATGTGTGCATGTGTGTACATGTGTGTGCACGTGAGTGCTTGTGTACATATGTATGTGGAGGCCAGGGGACAACCTCAAGTGTCATTCCTTAGGTGCTGTCCACTTTTTAAAAAATTTTTTGTTTATTTTTATTTTATGTGTAAGAGTGTATTGCTGCATGTATGTAAGTATACCTATCTCATGCAATGCCCACAGAGGTCAGAAGATCCCTGGAACTGGAGTTATGGACGGTTGTTAGCTGCTAGAATCTGAACCTGGGTCCTTTGCAAGAACAGCTGGTGCTCTTAAATGCCGAGCCATCTCTCCAGCCCCTATTTTTTTTTGAAACAGAGTCTTACTATGTAGGCCTGGCTGGCTTGGAACTTGCTATGTAGACCAGGGTGACCTTAAACTCACAGAGACTTGCCTGCTTCTGCCTCTGCCTCCTGAGTGCTAAATAGGCGAGGCTGGCTGGCCAATGAGCCTCAGAGATCCACTTGTGCTGGAATTTATAAGTATGCCTGGCTTTTTAAAAAACTGTGAGTTCTGGGGGCTGGAGAGATGGCTCAGAGGTTAAAAGCACTAGTTACTCTTGCAGAGGAAACGGGTTCGATTCCAGCTAACAACCATCCATAACTCCAGTTCCAGGAAATCCAATGCCCTCTTCTGACTCTGGGTATTTCATGACATGAGTACACTTATACACATGTAGGCAATACACTCATACACATAAAATAAAAATAATAAATAAAACATTTTTTCAACTGAGTTATCTCCCAAGCCCCCATCTAGTTTATTTGTGTCTAGCTTTTTGAACAATACTCAAGATTTATCCATGTTGTGCCATGACTCAGGAGTTCTTTTTATTGCTAAGTAGTATTTCATTGTTTAGATATATCAAAATGTATATGAATGAATTTATCCATTACTCAGTTAATAGACATTTGTGGCTTGCCATTTCCTATTTCCAACAGTGGTGTGTGAGGTGCTCTAGCTCTTCTGCATCTTCAATGGCTCCTGATGTGTCAGTTTAAGAAAATGAAGTGCTTCTAACTGTTCCCAGATCCAGGTCTAGCTCATCTCTCAAAAACCAATTCCTGAGAAATGGGAGTAGGTGAGATGAAAATCAGTTTTATTCAAGGACCATGGACCTGAAAAGATGAAGGGATTAGCATCCTTAAAGATGTATCATGGAGAACTCAGGTGTGCAAAGGGCTTTTATAAAGAAGGAAAGGAGAAGCAGGACAAAAAGGGTCTCTGCTGACTGAGTCATCACTCAGGGTATGTGTCTCAGTTCTCTGGCTGGAACATTGCAATTGAACTTCACCTCCTTGGGCTGCTCCTGCAGTTATTTATTTATTTATTTATTTATTTATTTATTTATTTATTTATTTATTATTTTCATTTTATATGTATGAGTGTTTTGACGGCATGTGTGTAAGTGCACCCACACCGTTCAATGCCCACGAGGCCAGAAGAGGGTATGGGATCCCCTGGAACTGGAGTTGGGGATCGTTGTCAGCTGCATGTGAGTGCTAGGAATGGAACCTTGGTCCTCTGCAAGAGCAGCCAGTGCTCTTAATCACTGAGCCATATCTCCAGCCCTTCTGTAGATTTTTAGACATTTTTTTTTCTTAAAATTTTTTCCCTTTCAGTTAATATTGTGAGGTAGGGTTCTGCTGTGTAGCCTTAGCTAGCCTCGCTATGCTTTGTAGTTCAGGATGGTCTCAAACTCATGGCAGTCTTCCTGCCTTAACCTCAGTGTTGAGATAACAGGTCTACACTACCATACTCATATTTTTCTGCAAGCATAAACTCATGGCAATTCACATGCTATGTATTCGTTGAGGCACAGAACTAAAGACTAGGGAAGGGTACCACACATTCTGATGTTATCTGAAGCTCACTGGTTGTTCTGGGTTTTATAAATGGAAAGAAGATTATTTAGCAGCTGTCTTTAGAATTTAAAATGCTGGGCATAGGGAGGAAATGTGACCTTGCAAAGGAGCCGTCATTGCATAGTCACTGGACTGATTATTCTAATCAGCCATTCTGAGCAGTGCTCTGCTGAAGTTCGAGGGGCCCCTTCTGTGTGTCTCATAGGGCTGGCTCTGTGTCCTACACAGTACTCCACTTTCCAAATGCTGGCTGCACCAGCCTTCCTGAATTCTCACCTTTTCCACTTCACCTTAAGGAGATCATCTGGCCTGGTTGGGCTCATGAAGCTAGTGCTGTAAGCTGAGCGCAGTGGTGGGGCTTATCTAATTTGTGTTCCTTCTCTTGGGACAAATGCTTGGTGTTTCCTGTTGTCCCATGTCTCAAAACTTGTTTTATATATTCATCCTGTTTTCATTATTTGTTTGTTTAAAGGGGAATTATGTATTAGTTTTCATGATTGCCATAAAAAAGACCACAAATTTGGTGGGTTGAAACATTTATTTTCTTAGGGTTCTGGAGTTCAGAAACCTACAGTCAGTAACCCTGGCTGAAAGGAAGGTGCTGACAGGGTTACCGAGCCACCTCTGGAGGGGGTGGGAAATAATGCATTCCTGGCCCTTTCCAGCTTCTAGAGCTGCATTCCTTGCATTGCCTGGCTCACAGCCCCCCACAGTTCCAAAGGCAGTGTAGTATACGGTTGCAGTCACACTCTGTCTCTTCTGCGCTCAAATACCTCTCTGCCCCCTTCTTATAGAACTACTAGTAATCACACTTCATGTCCTCTGGATAGTGCAGGTTAGGCTTCCCATTTTAGGATCCTTAATTTAATCTGCACGGTCTCTTTAGCCATGTAATATCCGCAGGTTCTGGAGATTTGGGGCTTGCCTATTACTCAGCCAACTACATTGGGTAGATGCAGATCCTAGTTTGTCATCATTGCTGACAGTGGGAATCTTCTTTTCAAATACTAATTTTTAATAAAGTTTTTTAATTGGCGGCTACTAACCATCCTTAACTCCAGTTCCAGGGGAACCTGAAGCCCTCTTCTGACCTCTGCGGCACTGCACAACGCAGGTGCACTCACATACATGCAGGCAATACACTCATACACAATATTTTAAAATTTTATTTGATTTATTTTTATTTTGTGTATATGAGTGTATTGCCTATGTGTGTGTAAGTGCACCCATGTCATGCAATGTCCGAGGAGGGCAGAAGAAGGCATTGGATTCCCCTGGAACTGGAGTTACAGATGACTGTTAGCTGTAAGAGCCATCCATCTCTCCAGCCCCACAAATATGAATTTTTTTAAAGTTAGGATTTAGGGGGTGTATGTTAGTGGTAGAGTGTGTGCTTAGCATGCATGAGATGCTAGGTTCCACCACTAATTCCAAATAAATATGCTTCTTTTTCTCCCTCTTCACCCTTCTTGTTTGATTATTTAAAAAACAGTAACAGGAGGATGGAGAGATGGTTCAGCAGTTAAGAGGTTGAGCTCCCATCACCCATATGGCCACTAACAACCATCTGTAACTCCAGTTCCAGGAGATCTGACTCACTCTTCTGGCCTTTGCATCATTGCATGCATGTGGTACACTTACATACGTGTAGGCAAGACACTCATAAACATAAAACAATAATAAATCATCTAATAAAATCCTTTCCTTCCTTCCTTCCTTCCTTCCTTCCTTCCTTCCTTCCTTCCTTCCTTCCTTC
>NW_008345290.1:3284434-3284906 GCF_000622305.1 Nannospalax galili
CTCCCTTCCTCCCCCGTCCCTTCCTTCCTCCCTTCTTCCACTGAGGGTTGAACCTGGTACCTCCTGCATGCTAGGCAGGTACTCTACCACTGAACTTTATTTCCAGCCTTCTCTTTACTTTTAAATTTTGAAACAGGGTCTCACTACATTGCCCAGGTAGGCCTTGAACTTGCAGTCTTCCTTCCTAAGCCTCTAGAGTTGCTGGGATTACAGGCTGCATCATTAGATATTCCCAATAAAATCCTATTATGTGAAAAATATTCTTTGTGATCTAATCCTATACTTTTTCTCACTATTGTTGTTATTCATCTACTATAGGTTTTTTTCTATTATTTTTTGTCGAATTTTTCTGATTTTCTTTAAGAATGTTTCCCCCCAGTTATTTATTTAATAACCATGTACTTAGAAGAAGCATTTCATTACAACACCATTGACATATTCAATAACAATTTTCTGAGCTAAGATGCATCTT
>NW_008345290.1:3285915-3287102 GCF_000622305.1 Nannospalax galili
CCAGCAATCAGGGCTCTCAGCACAGATCCATTGCATTGGTGAAGTCTGAGAGCCCGAGCTTAAGCCTGAATAAAGACTCTTTGTTCTTGCATGCCCTCTGGATTCCGTGGTTATTCTTGGGGGTCCATTCTCTGGGCACAACACACATGCGTTTCTAATCTCTATATATCTGATTATTACTAGTGACAGTACTTTTTGAGCTCCTTGGCTTCTGAGCATGGATGTGAAGCCATCAGGTAGATTTCAATGGTAATGTTTTTCACATCTACTAATTAGTATTATTATTTTTTTAATCATTTTAAAAAATTTTTAGTAACTACATGATTAGAAGAAGCATTTTACTACAGACTTAACATATTCAGTAACACACTCTGGAGCAAGAGTACATCTCTTTCACAAGTGGATGGAAGTTTCTAGGTTCACAGTTGAATTAATACAGTTATATAATATTGAACTCAGTATAAGCCCTGTAAGATATAAAATTGAATGAGTTTTTTAACCTTTAAAAAAGATCTCGCCGGGCGTAGTGGCACACGCCTTTAATCCCAGCACTTGGGAGGCAGAGGCAGGCGGATCTCTGTGAGTTCAAGGCCAGCCTAGTCTACATAGTGAGTTCCAGGACAGCTGGGCTACAGGGAGACCGTGTCTCAAAAAGACCAAAACTTCCTTTAAAAAGATCTCCATTTAATTTTAGAATATATTGTTCCTTGCAGAAAGACTCATTGTTTTTGCTACTCACACTGAAATGTTGGCTCATGCATCTCTAATCTGTATGCATCTGATTATTACTAGCCATAATTGGTTGCACTTGGATCCTTGGTATCTGTGTATGTCTATAAAGTCATCAGGTAGATTTCAATGGTAATATTTATCACCTCTACTAATTAGCATGACATGAATTTTCATGCTTCTTCCTCAAATATAAAACATTTTTAAAAATTTGATTTTGTGTGTGTGTGTATGTGTGTTTATCACACAGAACATCCCTAACCATCTTATTCAACTATACACTCACTCCCCAGATGGCACCCTCCCATAGCCTCCCTCCCCCCACTAGAGCCCTTATACTCTGATATCCCTGCTACTGTCTGCTGTGTTGTTGGCACCCCAGCCAATCCCCACTACTTGCCCTACCAATGACTCTAGTCAGCCTATCTAGAGGTCTTTGTTTTAGGAGGGTCAGCTGT
>NW_008345290.1:3287671-3358443 GCF_000622305.1 Nannospalax galili
TCCCTCTGACCCAATTAGTATAGATCTCAAGGTATGTCTGTTAAACATCCAAGAAGGTTAGTTCCACCATTCTGGCATTTTTAATTACTGTGTGTCATGCAGATAAATCTTGGGTAATGACCAGTTGGTCTCAAATAAACCTTATCTAGAGATATATTTCTTGATCTGTTATGTATAATTTGTCGGTAGATTGTAGGAATAATATGGTTCCCTCTGGTTTTCGTGACTAGCTAGGCATTGTTTCTCTCTTGTATCGTCTCCCCCCTCTATCATGGTTTTCCCACTTAAGGTGCCTGCACTTCCCCGCCTTTCTTCCTTACTAATACCCTTGCTCCTATGATCCTACCTCTGTTGAACTGCTTCTTTCTCCTTATCCCCTAGGTTCCTCACATACCCTTCCCTCCCACCTCCCTTAAACTAACCCAGTTTTTATCCATATCTCCCTTATTAAGGCCTGTTTCCTATTCTTCTCTTTCAGGTTCTTTCTTTTCCTTTACCTCCCTGTTTCCTTTCCATTATCCTGGTTCCTGTAGGTATGTCTGGATACATACTCACTTATCTGGGTTTGATTCTAGGATCCACATATGAGGGAGAACATATGTCAATTTTTTTTCTGAGTCTGTGTTACTTCACTTAGTATAACAGTTTCTAGTTCCATCCGTTTACCTGCAAATGAGTGTATGCATATGAATGTATTGCCTGCATGTGTGTAAGTATACCTGTGTCATGCAATGCTTGTGGAGATCAGAAGAGGGCATTGGATCCCCTGGAACTGGAGTCATGTACAGTTGTTAGCCATCATGTAAGTGCTGGGAATTGAACCTGGGACCTCTGCAAGAGCAGTTAGTACTCTTAATCGCTGAGTCATCTCTCCAGCCCCAATTTTCATACAATATAATTTGATGGTATTTAAATTCCCTCCCTCATTAGGTGCATTTCCTCCCACTGCCCCCTGTCCAATTCAATATACTCTACTATATAAACAATACAGCCTATAGAGTTTGATTTGTGTCCTTATGTGTCCTTCAGCATGGGTCCATCCACTGGAGCCTGATCAACTTACCAAGAGTCCCAGTCCTGTAAGACTCTGTCTCTACCCCACCCAGGAACCATCACTTGCCAGAAGTTCCTTAGGTTGGGTTGGAATTTCTTGCCTGCTTCCTTATGTCTATGCTGGGGTTTTGTCTGGTTTGAGCTTGCATGTGACTTGTGCATGCTGTCACCATTGTGGTGAGCTCATATGGGTAACTAACTGATCATCTATCTGGAAAATTCTGTTCCCTTGTGGTCATCCACTACCTCTGTCTCTTGCAATCTTTCTACTCTTTCTTCTGCAATGACCCCTGGGCCTTGGGAAACAGAAGTTTGCAATATTCAGGGATGAGCACTCTGCAGCCTCCTGTTCTCTGCGCATTGGCCAGTTGTGAGTTTCTGTGTTAATCACCATCTCCTTCATAAGGAAACCTCTCTGGTGAGAGTTGAAAGATGCATTCATCTTATGTGTAGAGGTTATAGGCTGTTTTGCTGTGTAATTTTGAATTGTGATCTCTTGTTCAATGTGACTTTCGTGGTGAAAATCCTGCCAAACCTAAATTGAGATAACAGTGTGGCATGATTTTGTCTTTGCTTTCTGCTAGGCATCTCAGGTGTATTGTTGCTAATCTGGGACTGACTTATCTTTTTCCCTTGGTACTTAAAAGTTACCATGAAGCCCCTATGAGAGCAGGATTATGTTTATAAAGTAAGGGGAGGCGCTGGAGAGACAGCTCAGGTTATGAGCACTTGCTACTCTTGCAGAGGACCTGAGTTTAGTTCCCAGCACCCATATCAGGCAGCTTACAACTGGCTGTAACTCCAGCTCCAGGGGACCTGATACTCTTTCGGCTCCCATAAGCACTTCCTTATGCATGCATGCATGCATACATAATCATACACACACAGTCTCTCATACCATATATAAATAATTATTAAATACTAGAAGAAAAATAAATAAATAAATAAATAATAAAAGTATATAGGCCCAAGCCAGGCATGGTGGCATTCGCCTTTAATTCCAGCACCCAGGATGCAGAGGCAGGCAGATCTCTATGAGTTTAAGACCAGCCTGGTCTACATAGCAAGTTCCAGGTCAGCTGGGGCTACAGGGAGATTCTGTCTTTGGAAAACAATAACAACGAAAAGTATATAGCCCCTTTCCCCCTGAACTTTTGTTTGAGGCAAACTAGCTTTTTATTTTGGGAGGGTTTATTTATTTTTATTTTATGTGTATAAATATTTTATCTGCATGTATGTAAGAGCATTATGTGCATGCAATGCCTGTGGAGGCCAGAGGAGGCCATAAAATCCCCTGGAACTAGAGTTATGGACAGTTGTTAGCCACCATGTGGTGCTGGGAGCCAAACCCAGATCCTCTGCAAGAGCAACCAGTGTTCTTAACTGATGCATCATTTCTCTAGCCTTGATGACTAGCTTTTTTAAACAATCTGCTTGTCGACATTTTCCCATTTTTCTTTGAAGGCTTATCTGCAGCTGCTGTCTTCTGACTGCATGTGATCTTATAATTGAAGTCTTGTTTACTGAGACAGCTGCACCCTCTCTTTCCATGTCAGATTCTACTCACCTAAGGCTGGGACAGGAGGATTGTCAGCCAACACCAGCCTGAGCTACACAGTAAGATCCTAGTTCAAAAAGCCAAAGCAAAATGAAATGCAACCACAGAATCCAAAGCCTCCAAACATTGCAATATTCTTCCCTTGAAAATAGACTCCCCCCACTCTTTTGTGTTTTGTTTGTAAGAATGAGCACCAAGAAATTAGCAGCTTAAAGCAGAACTAATGCATCACCTCACAGTTTCATCAGATCAGGTGTGCAGGCACAGTGAGCTGTGGCTCACTTTACCATGCCATTCAAGGTCCCCATCAGCAACAGGGACTGGAGAGATGGTTCAATGGTTAAGAACATTGACTGCTCTTGCACAGGACCCAGTTTCGATTCCCAGTACCTACATGGCAGCCATGAACCGTCCTTAACTCCAGTTCCAGGGGAGTCCGAAGCCCTCTTCTGACCTCTGTGGCATTGCATGACATGGATGCACTCACATATATGCAGGGAATACACTCAAAAGCATAAAATAATAAATAAAATATTTAAGAAAAAAAAGGAAAGAAAAGAGCAGCAACAAACATGGATGTGCAAGTATCTCTGCAGTAGGATGAGTCCTTTGGGTATATGCCAAGGAGTAGTGTAACATATGATAGATTCATTTTTAGTTTTTTAAGAGTTTTTCACACTGCTTTTCATAGTGGTTGTATAAGTTTGCAATCCCACCAGCAGTGAAGGAGTGTTTCCCTTTCACCACATCCTTGCCAGCATTTGGGGTCTTTTCTCTTGATCTTAGCCAGTCTGACTAGAGTAAGATGAAATCTTAAAGTGGTTTTCATTTGCATTTCCCTAATTACTAAGGATATTGAACACTTTTAAAAGTGTTTCTTTGCCATTTTTATTCTTTCTTTTGAGAAATCTATGTTCAGATCCACAGCCCATCTTTTAGTTCTGTCATTTGTTTTCTTGATTCTTTGTTTTTTAGTTTTTTATATATTCTGGATATAATCCTCTGTCAGATGTGTCACTGATGAAGATTTTCTCCCACTCTGTGGGTTTCCTCTTAATTTCCTTGGTTGTTTCTTTTGCTCTACAGAAGCTTTTTAGTTTAACGAGGTCCCATTTGTTGATTGTTGACCTTAATTCCTGAGCAATGGATGTTTGATTTAGAAAGTTCCTTCCTACACCTATATCTTGTAGGGTACTGCGTATGTTTTTTTTTAACAGTCACAGAGTTTCAAGTTTCACATTGAGGTCTTTGATCCATTTGGAGTTGATTTTTGTGCAGGGTGGTAGATAAGGGTCTAGTTTCATTCCTCTACAGGTGGAAATCCAGTTTTGCTTGTACCATTTGTTGAAGATGCTGTCTTTCCTCCATGTGTGTTCTTGGTACCTTCATCAAATGTCAGGTGGATGAAATTGCATGTATTCATGTTTGGGTCTTCAATTATGTTCCATTGATTGATATGTCTGTTTTTATGACTATAGCTTATAATATAGTTTGAGATCTGGTATGATAATCCCCCCAGCATTGCTCTTTGTGCTCAGGATTTCTTTGACTATCCAGGGTCTTCTGTGATTCCATGTGAATTTTGGCGCCTGGCTAATTAATTTTTTATTTTATGAGTTTGAATGTTTTGCCTGCATGCAGGTAAGTGCACCTGTGTGTGCAATGCCCACAGATGCCAGAAGAGGGTGGTGGAATCCATGGAACTGGAGCTATGGATGGTTGTTAGCAACTGTGTGGCTGGGAACTGAACCCAGGTCCTCTGCAAGAGCATTAAGCCATCTCTACAGCCCCCTCATTCCACTAGCTTTTAAAATATTTTATTTAATATTTTAATATATTTTATATATTACATGCAGGCAATACACCTGTGTGTGCAATGCCGGCGGAGGTCAGAAAAGCGTGTTGGATTCCCCTGGAACTGGAGTTATGGACAATTGTTGGCCACCATGTGGATGCAGGGAATTGAATACAGGTCCTCTGCAAGAGCAGCCAGTGCTCTTAACTGCCGAGCCATCTCTCCAGCCTCCCATTAGCTTTTTAAAGAATCCAGGTCAGTAGTCCTGTAGGACGTCATAATTGCTTCCTTGCCCTCTGTATCTCTTGTAGTCCAGAAGTTAGATCGAGTTTTCTTTCAAAGTTTTGGCAGTAATTCTCTCTTGCTTCATGCTGTTTCCTGCTTGAGCAGCTATGCAGTTTCAGTTTTTCCCACATTTAGCAATATTTAATTGTCGAGGCAGGGAAAGCCTGGTTCTATCATTGCAGTTTCTCATCAACAGTTCATGGAATGGTTTTAATTTTTGCTGATGACCATTGCCCAAGTCATCTAGGAATGCTTAGGACTTGTAACATCACAGTTACAATCGAGCATTCCTTCCACATTTGTTTGCCAGAATTCTCCTGTTCAGAAGAGTTGCCTGGAAACACTGTTCTTACCATGAGCCTAGGGACATTTTGGTTTTTCCCTTTACTCATCTAGTTTTAGAGTATTATGCTCATTATTGCGCATGTCTCTTTTTTGAATATCACTGTGCACTTTCGGCTTTACATATTAAAGTATGTCTATCAATTGAGGTTTTTTGATGTTCAAATTATTCTAAAGGGGAAAACTTTCAAGGTTTCTGGATTAATTTAATATGGCATATTAGTTTAAAATGGTTTTAATCAATACATTAGAAATCATGTATACACTTAGGGTACACAACATGATATTTTGATGTATTTTACTGTACAATTCAGTCAAGCTAAGAATATGTCTATAACCTCATATAATGAAGACATTTAAAATCTGCTCTTTTAACACTTTTTAAGTATTCAGTGCATTGTCATTATGTAAACTGTCACACTGTAAAACTAATCTCCTTTAACTAACATCTCTCTACTCCCTGCCCCACCCCAAACTTATTCTATGAGTTAGACTTTTTAAGAGTCTACATACTAATAAAATTGTGCTGTATCTCTTTCTGTGTCTCTCTTATTTATTTTTCATTACATTCTCCAGGTTTATCCATATTATCACATATGACAGGCTTTCCAAAGGCAGAGTAGAGTTCCATTGTGTATTTAAACCACATTTTCTTATTTTTAGTGTTTGAGAAAACTACATACATCCAGCTTTCCATAGTGACTCTGCTAATTTATTTTCTCCCCACAGACTTCAAGGGCTCCCTATTCTCTATGTCATCCTGAGCAACACATCTTTTTTAAAATAGCCATTCCTTTTTCTTTTTTTTTTTACATTTATTGTGTGTGTACGTGTGTATGTAATCACACATGTACATGCCATTGTGTGCATTTGGAGGTCAGAGGACAACTTTGGGGAGTTCTTTTCTTTTACCATGTGTGCTTTGGGGATTGAACTCAGGTCCTTAGGTTTGGTGGCAAATACCATTACCAGCTGAACCATCTTGTGTGCTCTGATAATAGCCATTCTGATAGGTGTGTGGTAACATCTCATTAAGGTTTTGATTAGCCAATATTAAGTTTCATGTGTCTCTTTGCTTTTTGGCACAATAAGATCTCCCAACTGCAGCTGGTATTTTTCTTGGAATTGTTTATTGGAAATGTGTGAAATGGTATTTCAAGGTCACAGTATATGGGACTCTGCTATAAAGTTACTATTGCTTCTTGACCTCTGTTCACAGAGCTAGAAAATATGCAACTTTCTGTACTAACATAATCTCAGAACTTTTTTATTGCTTTCAGAGAAGCATGGGCTTAGACCTAGAGCACTGGGCCTTTCTCTCTTATCTCCTCCCAATTTAAAATGCTCACATCTCTTGACAGCCAGTGTTCTCTTGGATCTGCGGTTGGGTTCCACAAGTTCAGGCCTCAGTGTCTGTTTGGCCCCTCCTGCTTTCCCCTGCACACAGAGAATGCTTGTCTTAATTGTACTGCTTCACTATGTGGGGTTGGTGCTTTGCACATTTCCTGCAGACAGTCCAGTGAGTTTGAGGAATCTTTATTTTGTTTTGGGGAGCACTGTTAATACAGAAAGACAAAAATGTGTAACTTTTGAAAATCAAAAATAGTTTGCACCAGTATTTATATCTACAATGAAAGGTTTTTTTTTTTGTTCCTTTCCTTCCTCTCTCCTTTCTCTCCAGAAAGAGTTTTTATGAGTGTATAGCCTGCATACATATATAAGTGCCCCCATGTCATACAATGCCCGAGGAGGCCAGAAGAGGACATCAGATCCCCTCCCCTGGAACTGGACTGAGAGGTGTTAGCCACCATGTAGATTCTGGGAATGGAAGCCGGGTCCTCTGCAAGAGCAACCAGTGCTTTTAACTGCTGAGTCATCTTTCCAGCTCCCAAATGTTATATCATCATGGTTTTAAAATAGTTTTTTAGTTGCATTAAATTAAAAATATGCATATGTCCCAAAACATTGTCCATACTGCTGCTAATGATGAGACTGATAAAGGAGGGAGTGGTCTGAAGTCTGTCTGCCTGTTTGCTTTTTGTTCCAAGAAAATGTCTCATTAAGCAGTAGGCAGTTAAAGTATCTTGCTCCAAGGTCAAATGGAATAACCCCTTTTCCCTCTGGAATTTTATCACCAGACCGATGTGCATGGCAGTCATTTGTTGCAGCTTTCAAATTCTTCTTTTAGGTTTCGTCTGCTGTTTTGCTGAAACAAATTTGTGAAATTCTTCTTTTTCTTATCTTCAGTGGCACCTTTTCCCCTGTTTTATTTTTAATTCTTTCTTTCTCACTCGGGGCTCCCACTCAGGCTCCTTTCCTTTTCCTCTTTCTGCTGGAAACATGTGAGGCTGCCAGATCCTCTTTCTGCTCCTCTCAATTTGCATTTGTTTCTTCGTACACATATCTTGTTTGCCCTGCCCTCCTTTCCGATAAGAATGTAGCCCACGCTAGCCTAGAACTCACCGTCTTCTCTCAAGCAATGGGATTATGGCAGGTGCCACCAAGTTTGTAATTCCTGCCTCTTCTTCTTCCTTGAACTGCAATTACATACACAACTTTTGATTTACTATCTCTACTTAGGTAGCTAATAAGTGGCTTAACATTAACATGTCAGATAAAATGACAAAATTACTGTTTTGCTCAGGTCCAGTACCCTGACATTTTATCCCTGATTCTTCTCTCTCACATCCCATAACCAATCCATCAGTGTGTCCTGTCAGCTTTTATCTTTGAACAGTCAACCTTGTCTACTCTTATGACTTCCATGGCCATCATCCCAGGCTAAATTGCTGTCAGTTCGCCTGGATTTTCCTCCTCGCTTTTCCTTCTCAA
Organism: Nannospalax galili; assembly: GCF_000622305.1. Lineage (NCBI taxonomy): Eukaryota > Metazoa > Chordata > Mammalia > Rodentia > Spalacidae > Nannospalax > Nannospalax galili. Next base: position 3,295,537 of record NW_008345290.1, read on the forward strand.
TTTCTTCCCCACTAGGCAGTCAGAATGACCTTTGACAAGCACTCCTCTGTTCAAAACTTGTCAACATATTTCTTTAGAATAGTCTGGACTTGGGCTAAGGTATTTATAAACCTAGATTGGCCATGTGGGCTAGCAAGATGACTCAGTGGGGAGAAGTGGTTGCTGTGCAAGTTTGATGACCTTGGTGCCACCTAGGGTCTGTTTTTGGGTCCTTTGCTTTGCTAGGTAAAGAATTACGAGAAGTTTGCAGTCACAACACACAGTCAAGGTTTGTTGAAGTATAAGCAACACTCCACACAGCAAACAGACAGAGTCCCTGCATGGGGATGTGGTGTCTACCTCCCTCGAGATTCTGGGCTTTTATATTCTATAGGTTAAGGGGTGGGACAGGACCAGCCCCCCTTTCCCCCTTAGATTGAACAGGGTAGAATGCATGTTGTTGGCTGATTCACACATAAGAAAGCAGGAGCCTGACTGGGTAGAGCAAGGGGAGATAATTTGAAATTCCTTCCACAGGGAGGAGGAGGGCGAAAGGGCCAACTTTGGATGAGAATCCAGAAGTAGGCCATCTTAAATACAAGTAAAAATAATTGGAACAACTGATTCTAGTGTGGGGCCTCCTCCTCTGACTTTCTGCCTTATTCAGAACTATTTCTTACTCTCCTTCAACTTGAGTTCAATCCCCAGAACCTATGTTCTGAAAGTTTCAGAACCAAGCCTGAAAGTTGTCCTCTAATCTCCACTTGTGTGCTATGGCATGGTGTGTGCACATGCTCGCACACTCACACACACAGACGTACACACACACGCACAAGATTGGCCATGTATTGCTAACTGTTGAAAGTGGGTGATGGAAACAGAGTTTATAATACTGTTCTTTTTGTTTTGTACTTTACTGCTTTCTTTTTTTCACTTTGACAAAATAATTATTTTGGCTCACAGTTTCAGAGGTTTTAGTCCAAGTTCATCTGGTTTCCTTGCTTTGGGCCTGAGATGAAGAAGCAGAATATCATGGAGGTGGGAACCTGTAGTAGAGGAGGCTGCCCTCTTCACAGCAGCCAGGAAGCAGAGGGAAAGGGATAGACCAGGGACAAGGTGTACCCTGCCAGGACATGTCCCCCAGGAACCTACTTCTTCCAGCAAGGTCATTCATCCTGGTTTTCACAGCCTGCCAATAATGATGTGTAGTTATAACTCCATCAGTGATCTAATCCTACTCATGAGTAGCTCAGAGTCTTCATGATCCAATCACTTCCCCAAAGCCCCTCCTCTGAGGAGCTTCAATACATGAAGTTTTGAGGGACATTTCATATCCAAACCATATCATATATTTTTGAAAATTAATATAAACCAAAACTCTTCAAAAGTTTCCCAAATTTTATTTAATTGCCTGGTCAGTCAAGGTAGCTAATAGCTATATGTGGCTCCTGAGTACTTGAAATGCCCCTAGTCTTAATTTAGATGTGCTGCAAGTTTAAATTCCATGCTGAAACTTAAAGACCAAGAAAGAATGCGAAGTATCTCACTGATGTTTTGTTTTGTCATGTAATATCATGCAATATATTTGCTTCATGTTAATTTGATAATATCTTGGTTCTAGAGGACAAAAAGTCTTTAAAGTTTTACTTGTTTCTTTTTACTTTTAAAGTACATCTACTTGAAAATTTAAAATATATATGTGGCTTGTGCCCTGTGTTTCTGGAGCCGTCAGGCCCTATGGTCTTAGCCCTGCTTTCTCTCTGACCTGATTTCTTGCTGTTCTCTGTTCATACCATTCCAATCACAATGACCTCTTTGTTTCAAACAGGCAACTACATTGACGCCTCAGGACATACACACATGCTAGTCTGTCTGAAAGGGCTCTTATTGTTTGGATGGCTCATTCTCTTCCTTCTTCAAGATTCTGCCCAAGCCACAACTTTTGGGCAGACACTACTGATCTGTGTAACTCTCTATCACCATTACTCTTTCATCCCCTTAATCTGCTTTATTTTTCATAGTACTCATTATTACGGAAGTAGTCTGTTTTCCATTGCTGTAATAAAATACTTGAGATTGGGTTCTTTATAAAGAAAGCTTTATTTAGTTTTGGAGGTTTAAGTGCTGAGTTCAGCTGACTCTGGTAAGGGCTCCCTTGACTATATCACATCATGGTGAATGACATCATGGCAGGAGTACATGTGAGAGGGAAAATTCACATAGCAAGACAGGAAGCTGGACTGGGGATGGATTGGGCTTGCTCTCTTAAATGACAACTCATTCTATCTGGGACCCATGGGAACTTCCTTCTCTGGGAAACACCCCAATGAATCAACTGTCCCCACACCAGGCTCCATCTCTTAAGAGTTTACCACAGTGTAGACTCTTGGACAGTGTCACACGAAGGACCAAGTGTCACATGAAGGACTACTGTCACATGAGGGACCAAGCATACAAAACTTTAGGGACTATACTCAAACCCTAGCAACTCCTGACTTCTGTTTTGCTCCTTTATCTTCCTATTATCTGAGCACTGATGACAATCCTTCCATAGTCGGAGATGCAGAATACATGTACAGTAACAGTTGTGGGGTGAGGAAATAGTGATTTCCAGTTCAGTTCCCCTAAACATATAAAAAGTAAAAGTTGCTAGAGTAAAATAAAATTTAATGATAACTACAGGAAACTCCTACATGAGAAAGCAAGTGTTTTCTAATATGGTATAGAATGCCTATTTCATTCTTTAAAAAATTAAGGTAAAATAAATGACCCGTGACACTATTAAACTTTTATGTATTTGTGTAATTAACAAGATAGGAAATTTTTAGAGATGTGAAGAATTAAAGTATATAAAAGAGCCAGAAATGTCTTTTACCTAATATGTAAAATACTTCTCAAAGAAGTTTTCAAAATTCTCTTAATTTTTAAAATTGTAATATAAGAAATCCAGTTGATTGGGACATGTTAAGGACCTTAGACATTTTTTTTGAATACAATGAACTTTTTATAATGCTGATAATTATAACAAAATTGATCTGTTTATGAAAAATTTTGGAGGGAGTTGTTATTCTTCATTCAAAGCTAACACTGTCACGGGCAGCAGGGACTGCATAGCCAACTTCAGCTGATTGCATAGCTAGCTGTGATGCCTGAGAAACCCTTGGAGCACCTCCGAGCCTAGGGACCTCTGCGTGGGTGCAGCCAGGATCAAGGCTTGGCTCTGCAAGAAAGAATTTCAGGATGAATCCGAGTGAAGCAGAGTTAAATTCCACAACAGGGCTGATGCACTTGAAGAGAGTCAGGTGCAGCTGTAAGGAAGCAATGCACCCAAGTGCCTCAGCAACAGCTCTGTAAGTGATCTGGAACCCCGTGGTTTAAAGGAGGGCGTCTACAACTAAGATCAGGGAAGGAAAGAAGTGTTAGTCTACTCATTTCCTCATTATAAGAGTATTTTAAAAAACTAATGACTCTATGATTTATAGAGATAGTAGTCAGGTATACACAGGAAGATACTAATTAAGATATCATGGATCAGGGGCTGGAGAGATGGCTTAGGGGTTAAGAGCACTGGCTGCTCTTACAGAAGAGCCAGGTTCAATTCCCAGCACCCACATGGTGGCTAACAACCGTATGTAACTGCAGTTCCAGGAGAATCTGATGACGTCTTTGGACTTCCATGGGCATTGCACAACATGGGTGCACTTATATATATGCAGGCAATATACTTATACACATAAAATAAAATAAAAAATAAATAAAATTTATAAAAGACATGATGGATCAAAAATTAAAAAAAAATATCATACAAAGAGATTAAGACCTAGTTTTGGTTCTAAGTATAGTTTGCTTATTCATCTTAATCTTGGATGCATCAGTCTTCCATGAGTTATGTCAAAACCAGATACTTAAGTTGGGTGATGAGGAGAGAGGCTCTTTTTCTTTCCCATGTGCCCTCAATTCTTTTGTATGTGTATGTGTGAGCACTTGTGTGTGAGACTGCAAGGCATGTGCGTGGAGGCTAGAGACCAATCTCTGGTGTCATTCTTCAGGAACTGTCCACCTTGGGTTTTTTATTTTTAATGTGTGCAAGTGTATATGTGTGTGTATGTGTGTGAGTGTGGTCTATGTACATGAGTGTATATGCATGCATGGGTGTTGGTACAAGTACACAAGCATTTGCATATCAAGGCCAGAAGAGGACACTGAGTTCTCTATTCTATCACTCTCTGCCTTATTGTCTTAGATAGGGCCTCTCATTCAACCTGGAGCTAGGCTGGTAACCAGCAAGGCCCACCAATTCTCCTGTTTCCACTCCCCCACAGCGCTGAAGTTCCAGGCATACTTGACTTAGCTTTTTACATAGGTTCTGGGGATTTGAACTCAGGTCCTTATGCTATGCAACAAGCACTCATATCTGCTGAACCATCTCCCTAGTCCCACCTTATTTTTTGAGGAAAGGGTCTCTTATTGGCCTAGAGCTCATTGATGAGGCTAGGCTGGCTGGCCAGCAAGCTCTAGAGTTCCTCCAGCCTCTGCCTCCCCTAAATGGGATTACTGACACAAGCCACCATGGCCAGCTTTTTACACTGGGCATTGGGGCTCAAACTCAGATCCTCTGGCTTGTGTGGTAAGCACTTTACTGACTGAGCCATCTTCCCAGCCCCCACCACTCCACCTCAACTCTTTTCTAGCCTCCCATTCTGCCTTAGTACTATAAAACAAGGAAAAGAACCAGAAAAAGAAAAGGGACAAAGAACTATTTTTAGCTTTTTGTCTTAATTTAAAATGTAGGGTATATAAATGTACTAATGAAATAAGTAAAAAGCAAAGAAATCTTTTCCTTCTATGATGTATTTACTTTCTATTTTAATGTCCAAGCAGTCTTGAATACAGCATTTTCTTCAAAACTAAAATTACACGACTATGGTATATGACAATTCTGATTGTGAAATGTCAGTAGACAATATTGACAAATTGGGACTAGCCCTATATTCAAGGCCTAATTTAAGGTGTATAAATTATATGCACAGTAGGGCTTTAAAATTACTACTTTATGCTCAGTTATCAAATTTGTATAATTATATGTTGTAAGTCAACACTGGCAGCCACCGAGGTTGTAAAATTAAACTTTTCTGGCAGCTGTCCTTTTGTGAGAGCTAACAGGTGACAAGCAAGTGTTTTCAGGAGTCATCCAAGCTCATCTCCAGGGACAGTTGTTTTTTTGTTCTCAGTATGGGGAAAGAAGTTTTTCAAAAGAATTCCTTTCTCAAAAAGTTTGCTACCTACAGGGATGAAGATAATGGTACACATAATATACAGTACTAAACCCTGTTACCCAGGAACTTCCTTTTCAGGGTGACCGTTAAAAAATGGTCTTCAGAGGACTGGAAGCTTATCCTGAGTTGGAAGGGAGGGAGGAGTTTTCAGGCTGGAAGAGAGCGGTAAGTATTGCCGGCATGAGCGAAGCCTCTGAAATGATCTGAACATCTGATTCATTTATCATATGGTCCAGGCTCTGAATTTCCTTATTTAAACAAAGGTCTGGCTTGGGCAATGTGTGATGAGGCTCAAGCCACTGCAGAGGGGACTGGAGTACTCCCAGGACTTGTTCATATCTGAGTATTGATTAGAACTTCGTGTCCTAGACTTGGTCTTTAACTTTGTGGTTGTTTCAAGGACAGATTCCACGCTGAATCAGAGTGATTAAGAGAACAGATTCTGGATTAGGAGTGTGGCTCCGTGGTAGATTGCTTTTGTAGCATGTGTGAGTTTGATCCCCGGCACTGAAAAGAAGAAAAAGAGGGAAAAGCAGAAAGAATACAAGAATGACTTGTAGAGAAGACTGCAGACACTTTAGACTGTTAACAGGATGCCACAGCTGGCTGAGGCTTACAGGGTGCTTTTCTTAGTGGTCTGATGATTGCAATCAGTGTTAAACATCCACATGGGAAGATGTGTATGCATGGATGACAGAACCTGTGGATTGGGCCTTGAGTTAGATTTGTAACCTAATACATATTTTTAAGCATCTCTTGGAAACTTGAGCTTGTTTCCTCAGCTGTCTTTTTATCTAGAAGCATCTATGTGACATAGTTCTGGTTAATGACACAGTGAAAATCTTTTTTCAGAGAGGTTTCTAGGAAACTCCAGCTTGACAAAAGGAACAACTGATGTTGACGGCCCTCCTTTTCCTTTCCTGGAATTTGGATATAATTTCTGGAGCCATTGACTAATCTTGCAACCATAGAGAATGCCCAGAACCAATGCCAGCAACTGCCCATTCCACACTTCTGTAGAGTAATAGAAAAAAAATTGCCAAAATTTATGTGTAAGGCACTGCCAGTTGGATTTTTCTGTTCTTTGCATAGACCATTCCTAAAGTATGTGTCCCTGCAGAATGCTGATGATTCTTATTTCATAAGGTTTTATGAAGATTAAATGTATGAATTACCTGACAATTACAAACGTAGGCAAGGTTCATACCTTTTTGTCCATCTTACCTAGGAATCAACTTAGCTCTGTTTTTATTAAAGGAGGGGTTAGACCCAAGTGCAGTGCCCTAGTTTGTTTCTTCATTGCTATGACAAAACACTCTGACCACTACTAACTTAGGGAGGAAAGGGTTTATTTAGCTTACATATCCTGGGTCACAGTTCATCCAGGAGCCCAAGGGCAGGACCCTGGAGGCAGGAGCTGGAGTACAGGCCATGGAGTAGTACTGCTTACTGGCTTGCTCCCCTGACCCCTTATCAGCCTACTTTCTTATGCAAGAGAGGCCCACCTGCCCAGGGGTGGCACCACCCACAGTGGGCTGGGCCCTCCCACATCACTCAACAATTAAGAAGGCCCCACAGACATGACCACAGGCCAGTCCAATGAAGGCAATTCCCCAACTGAGGCTCCCTCAACCCAGGTGTGTCAAGTTGACACTAGAGCTATCTAGCACATGGCAGTATTCTGCTTAGCAAAGGTGTTAACTTTCTATAAAGTTAGGATTTCATTTTCTTGTTGACTTTGTCATGCTCACTCTTTTTGTGGACTTCTTTCTCTAGCTCCTCCTGAAGAATGTATAGTGATGCTGAGCCTGCTTTAATTATTTCCCTCTAGATTCATTAAATGCTATTTGCCTATCCAGACACTCCCCTGCCAATTTCCCACAAGCTCATAGGGCCTGGCATTTTCTGCTATTTATCTTTGTTAGTTTAGCTGCTGCTGCCTGAAGCCGAGCTGGGTGTTCATTAAAATGTAAGACCCACATCAGCAAACCAGAGATGTGATAGAGAGAGCTGTGTGGAAATCCCTCCTGACAAGTGAGCCTGATTTTAAAATCATCCATTTATCTGATACTTGAAATATTTTTGGCTTAAATAGTCTCTATAAAAATACATAGATGCTCCGGGCATGGTGGTGCATGCCTTTAATCCCAGCACTTGGGACGCAGAGGCAGGCAGATGTTTATGAGTTCAAGGCCAGCCTGGTCTACATAGTGAGTTCCAGGACAGCTGGGTCTACAGGGAGACCCTGTCTCAAAAAGACAAAAAAAAAAAAAAAAAAAAAAAAGAAAACAAAAAAACAAAACCCAAAAAACAACCCCCCCCCAAAAAACCCCAAAACCTTACAAAATGAATAGATGCCTGGGAGACTTCTAAGCTTACTAGCTTATGGTTGAGTTATTACACTTTGGTGGAGAGTAGTTAACAAGAAGTAGAGAGGAAGTTAAGGTAGGAATGGGACCTTCCTCAACAGGAGGGTGAAAAGGATCCTAAAAAGGGAGCAGGGCATCCAATTTGTCTACATAATATTTCATTTTGGACTTAAAATGTGTAAGAAAGTTCATATATCGGTATATTTGGGAGTGTGTGCATGTGCAGATGCATGTTTGGAGGTCAGAGAACAATCTTGGGTGTTGTTCCTCAGAACCTTTTTTTGAACCAAGGTTTCAATGGGACCTGGGGCTTGCTGATCAGGTTAGGATGGCTGATCAGTGAGGCTCAGGGATCCACTTGTCTTTGACTCCTTATAATTGGGATTACAGGCATAGTCTCTCTTAGCCCAGGTTTTTTGACTGGGAATCAAACTCAGGTTAACAATCACCTCAGTCTTCAGAGAGTGTTGATATTTCTGATGATGGAAGGTCTTGCCTTGATATTAATGGTTACTGGCCAATCAAGTTGATGTGTGTTCAATATATGTAAATCAATAAAGGTTATAAATTACATAGTGGACTCATTATGGACCAGAAATCACATGGTCATATCAATAGACACAGGAAAGGTTTTTGACAAAATCTGACATCCCTTCATGTTAAAAGTCCTGAAGAAACTCAGAATAGAAGGAAATTATCTCCATATAAGAAAGTCTATACATGAACATCCTGTGGCCATTATATTAAAGGGGGAAAACACAAAGCATTTCCACTAAAATCAGGAACAAGACAAAGATGTCTACTATCTCCACTCTTATCCAATATAGTAATAGAAGTCTTAGATAGAGTACTAAGACAAGAGAAACTAGTTATGAGGGATACAAACAGGAAAGGAAGAAGTTAAAGTATCCCTATTACAGATGAAATGATTATATGCATAAGAAACCCTAAGGATGGGCTGGAGAGATGGTTCAGTGTTTAAGAGTAATTGTTGCTCTTCCAGAGGACCCAAGTTCAATTCTCAGCAGCCACATCAGGTGGCTTACAACTGCCTGTAACTGCAGCCCCTGGGGGAATCTGATGCCTCTGGCCTTCACAGGCACCTGCACTCATGTGTACATACCCATACACAGACAAACACATATACACATATTTTTTAAAATAATAAAAATTTTAAAAGTTTTTGTTTTATTTATTTATTTATTTATTTATTTATTTATTTATTTATTTATTATTTATTTATTTTTGGATCCTTTTTTTCTTTTATTTATTTTTGTTACAGGGTTTTACTATATAGCCCTGGCTGGCCTGGAAGGAGCTATGTAAACCAAGGAGACCTTGAGCGCAGAGAGATCTGCTTGTTTCTGCCTTTCAAGTGCTGAGAACACATTAAGAAGTTTAACAACTTTAAGAACATTTGCATTCCTAGCACCTGACAGGCAGCGGCAGGAGAAGCAAGCATAAAACCAGCTTGAATGGCATAGTGAGTTCCAAATCAGTCTGGATTACATAGTGAGAGTTTGCCTCAAAATCATCAGCAGCAGCAGCATCATCAGCATCATTAGCATCAGCATCATCACCAGCGGAATATAGCTCAGCTGGTAGAATGCTTACCTAGTATTCAGGAAGCCTGGGTTCAATTTTCAGAACAGCATCAAACTGGTGGTGCACACTTGTAATACCAGCGCTGGGGAGGTGGAGGCAGGAGAATCAAAAGTTCAAGGCCATCCTCAGCTACATAGCAAGTTCAAGACCAACCTGAAGTACCCAAGACCCTGTCCCCAAACAAACAAACCCCCTAAAATCTAGATTTTCAGATTTTATTTGGCTTCATTTGTGATTCTACAATCAGGGACCCAAAATGACTCAGAATATCCTGCTCTATACTACAGGGAAGGTTTGCATTTATAGCTAGAGAAAGTGATGTACAGAAAATGAAAGTGAAGCAAAGAGATGGCTGGCTGTTTCCAGTTCATACCTGTTGCTTGGATGCTCATGACTGGCTGGGTCTCAGCTACTCATTATAAGAGTAGGCTACAGCCTGGTTTGGTGGTGTATGCCCGTGGTCTCTAAACTCAGGAGGCTGATGCAGGAGGATTGGGAGGTCAAAGGCATCTTGAGCTACACTTAGAGAGATCATGTCTACCTTGCACCCTCCAAATAAAAGTAACAGTTCATTTACATATCAAATTAGGCTATACTTTGCTGTGCACAGGGAAACCCTTAAGCCATACTTAAATACATTGTCCAGCTTAGACTGGACAACAGTGGTATATAATGCGTCCTTCCCAGAACATTCTAAATTTGCTTTGCCCAGATCCACTAGTGAAGTCACTGTCTCCAGCAGCTGTAGTCTTCCAAATATGTTTTCCTTCCTTCCTTCCTTCCTTCCTTCCTTCCTTCCTTCCTCCCTCCCTCCCTCCCTCCCTCCCTTCCTTCTTCTTTCTTTCTTTCTTTTTCTTTCTTTTTTTTTCTTTTTTTGATCTTTTTGAGACAGGATCTCCCTGTCTCCCTGTCACCCCAGCTGGCCTGGAACTCGCTATGTAGACCAGGCTGGCCTCGAACTCACAGAGATCCACCTGCCTCTGCCTCCCGAGTGCTGGAATTAAAGGCATGTGCCACCTTTCTTAATAAGACTTGAAATCTGCAATGCCTTTCTGGCTGTAGAGTGGATGTTGTGTTAGCTCAAGAATGTTAATTTCATTGTATATCTCCATCAGAGATCTTGGGTGATCTGGTGTCTTGCCAATGACAGTAATATTTTGAAATGAAACTTTTTTTCTGTGTAGAAGATTTCAACGGTGGGCTTAGGATCGTCATTAAACAATGTTGTAAACAGACACACTAACTCACGCTTTGCTGTTCCATTGGTAGAGCACAGACAGTACAGACTTAGCAGAGGTCTTAGGATGAGAAATGACAATACCTAAAGTCACCAGCTACATTAGTCCCTAATAGGAATTCACCCTGTCCTTTGAAGTTTGAAGCAAAGAATTAACTTCTAACTCTGATAGCCCTAGATTGCATCTTTTTCCAATAGAAAGCTGTTGTTTGTACTTATTTATTTTTTTTAGTTAGGGTCTCACTATGTAGGCCAGTTTGGCCTTGAACTCATAGAGATCCTCCTGCTTCTACCTCCTGAATGCTGGGATTAAAGGCATTGTGCCATTACACCTGGCTGAAAAAAATTTTTTAAGATTCATTTTTGTCTTTTTGAAGCAGGGTCTCCCTGTAGCCTCAGCTGTCCTGGAACTCACTATGTAGACCAGGCTGGCCTTGAACTCACAGAGATCTGCCTGCCTCTGCCTCCCAAATGCTGGGACTACAGGCGTGCGCTACCACGCCTGGCTTAAGATTCATTTTTATTTATCTGGCTGTATGTGCATATGCCACGTGTGTGCAGGTGTCTATGGAGACCTGAAGAGGGTGTTGGATTATATGGAGACAGAGTTACAGGCAGTTGTAAAATGCTTGATGTGGCTGCTGGGAATGGAACTCAGGTCCTCTGGAAGAGAAGCAAGTGCTCATAAGCACTGAGCCATCTCTCTGGCTCCTGCAATGAAAATTTGTTATGAGTGGCCACCTTAATCAACAATCTTAGCTGTATCTGCATAACCTGCTGTAACCTCTGCATCAACACTTGCTCCCTCACCTGCATGTTTACCCTATACAGACAGTTTCTTCCCTTAAACTCATGAATCACCTCTGCTAACTTCAGACTTCCTTCTGTCTTCAATTTCCTCACTTCCCTCAGCTTCCAGAATTGAAGAGAGTTAGGGGCTGTGATAATTTGAATGAGAAATGTCCCCCAGAGGTTCATGTATTTGAACACTTGGTCCCTAGTTGGTGGTGATGTTTGGGGAGGTTTTGGAACCTTTAGGAGGTGCAGCCTTGTTGAAGGCTGTATGTCACTGGGGGTGGGTTTTGAGAGTTTATAGCTTTGTCCCACTTCCTTCTCCCTCTGCTTCCTGTGTGTGGGTAAAATGTGACCAGCCAACTTCCTGCTCCTGCTAGCATGCCATGGACTATAGTCCTTGGAATTGTAAGCCAAAATAAATGCCACCTTTCTTAAGTTGTGTATGGCCATGTTTTTTTGCCGGTGCCAGCCGGCCTTAGATGAACAGCACCTGAAAGGGGGAGTGAGGATTGAAAGAAAAACAAGAGAGACAGAAAAGATGCTTGGGAGGACTGTCAGTAGAGACTGCAGCCCCGGTTTATTTTAGCTCAGCCTTCTTATACAGCAGAACATCAGATAACCACAGTTTACTTAGCTCAATTAGCTTCAACAGCTCTTTTTTACCACCTTTATCTGAGGGTTAAGGAATGGTCAAATACTTGTAGTGAATTCCACCAATTAACCATCTTCCCTAAATTATCAGCACATTCCTCCTGACTTGACAGAACAATTCAGTGCTTGTGTCAAAACACACAAACTCTTTTGAGTCAAAGTGAAAGATCATAAAGTAAACAAGCAAGCCTGCCACTCCCCCTGGCCCCCCCGTGCTGGGATTAAAGGCTTGCACCACCATTTTGTTTACCCATTTGGACTTTTTTTTTTTTCAATCTTTTTGAGACAGGGTCTCCCTGTAGCCCCAGCTGTCCTGGACCTCACTGTGTAGACCAGGCTGGCCTTGAACTCACAGAGAGCCACCTGCCTCTGCCTCCCAAGGGCTGGGACTACAGGCGTGTGCCACCACGCCCGGCATGGCCATGGTATTTTATTGCAGCAATAGAAAAGCTAGAGGGACCCATCAGAGAAATGCAAATGCAGACTTTGAGATTCCATCTCATTCTAGTTAGAATGGCAGTCATTAAGAAAACAAATAACAACAAATTCTGGTGAGGATATGGACAAAAGGGAACGCTTATACTCTGCTGAGAATGTACACCAGTCCAATTATTATGTAAATCAATACTGAAGTTTCTTAAAAATCTAAAAGTAGACATATCATGTGATTCAATGTAGGAATAACTTTTATTAATGGACATGATCTGGAATAATGACTTTAAATTACCCCCAGCAAAATCTTGGGTCTGATGAGGAGGAGGGCAAAGGGAGTATGGGAGGAATATACTCAATATATATTATATATACTTGTATGAAAATGTCCTTATGTAACACAGTACCATATATAATGAATATATGCAATGAAACTTTTTAAAAAAAGAAGAGCTTGCTTTGGATTAGGCTTTATTTTAAGAGAATGTTGTGACTCGTTTGATTTTCTAAATCTAAACACTAAAACTATTCCCATATTGGCAATAAAACTCTTTTGATTCCTACTATTCCTGTGCTTACTAAAGTACCACTGTCATTTTTCTCCAAGAACTTTTGCTTTGCACTTGCAAGCTGGACATTTAGTTCATCTGGGCTGGATTTTGGCCTGTCTCAGCTTTTGGCATGCCTTCCTCAGTAAACTTAATCGTTTCTGCTTTTTGCTTTAAAGTGAGAGACGTAAGCCTCCTCTTTTCACTTGATTTAGAAGCCATTGGGATTACTAGTCTGCCCAAATTCAGTAGTATGTTCCAGAGACTAGGAAGGCCTGAGAAGATGGAGAGAGGTGGGGGAGAAGAACAGTAAGAATACACACACACACACACACACACACACACACACACACATACACACACAAACCCATTAAGTCCATCATCTGACATGGAACAGGTCATGGTACTCCCAAAGCAATTATGATAGTGACTTGAATGATTGTTGATCACACATCACACTAATGGGTAGAATAATAATGAAAACCTGAAAGGTGTCACAGACCAGAAGTGGAAACCTGCTGCTGGGAAATAGCTCCAATTAACTTGCCCCATTTGGGTGGCCATGAACCTTCAATTAAAAAAATTATTTATTATTTTTATTTTATGTGTATGAGTGTATTGCCTGTATATATGTTAGTGTACCCATGTCGTGCAGTGCCTGAGGAGGTCAGAAGAGGGTGTTGGAGCCCCTGGAACTGGAGTTACAGACAGTTATCAGCTGCCATGTGGGTGCTGGGAATCGAACTTGGGTCCTTTGCAAGAATAGCCAGTGCTCTTAACTTCCCAGCCATCTTGCCAGCCCTGAACCTTCAGTTTGTAAAAATACAATTATTTGTTAAACACAATAAAATGAAGAGCAAGAAAATGATTAACAAAAGGTGCTAAAATATGGGAGCGTCAGTGTTTAAGGATTCTCTTTTCCTTAGTGATGATGGATTTCTTAGCCCTTTCCAGCTTGCTAAACTGATTTATGAATTACCAGTTACTAATAGGATGATAATCTAATCTTTACATAAAACTTGTGGAGATTTTTTCCCCCCAAATGTTAAAACAAACATCTTGGAGCTAGGGCCACAGTTCAGTGATAGAGTGCTTGCCAAGCATCTCAGTGGCCCTGGGTTCCATCCCATTGTGTCAGAGAACTTGACTAAATTGTTTGATCTTGTTTTTCATTCTCTATTTACTTTGTTTGAGGAGCATGCTTTCTTGTCACTCATACTGCACACAGCCACTCAGGACTGCTGGCTTTTTATCAGTTTATTGTTATTATGAGTGGTAGGGAGGCTTGAACTGAGGGCCTCTTGCATGCTAAACTCAGCTCAGCTATTCTCCCGCCACTCTGAGCATCAATACTGAAAACATGGAAGGTGACTGTGGTGAGGCCAGCCTCAAACTAAACTAAGCAGGACTTTCTTGAAGACACACACACACACACGCACACATTTTAAATATGTATTTTATGTGTGTGTGTGTGCGTCTGTGTGGCAGTATGTACAGATGTGTGAATGGGGGCATATTCTGTGTGCATAAACTCGAAGGCCAGGGAGGCCAGGGACCGCTTTTGGAGTCCTCCATCACTCCTCACTATTCCTTTCAGACAGGGTCTCTTCCTGAACCTGGGTCTTGCATTTTCTCGGCTAGGCTGAAAGCCAGCAAAACCCCATTGATCTTTCTGTCTCTGTCTACCTTGGAGCTGGATTAATAGGCATTTGTGAGCTACCTGGCTTGTTAAGTGGGTGTTGAACAGTGGTTGTCATGATTGCTCAGTGAGCTCTCTTAATCTAACCAGTCAGGCATCACTCCAGACCACTTATGTTTCAAGAGAAAGATTAAGTGAAAAGAGGTGTACAAAGAATTAAGCCCTGTACCCACTGTACCCAGGCATGGCACTTCCTTGTTACTTAACAAGGAGACTCTCTGGAAAGGGAGCAGTGACAAGGCAATGTTTGAGGAGGGCTGCGAACTGCATCCCTGGCGGCCTGTGAATGAGGAGGCGATCCTAGGACTCACGCAGTGGATAGAGCAGCCTCTCTCAAACTAAGCTGGACTCCGCCCTTAAGGTCACCAAGGCAGAAGCGTCGGCCACGTGCTCAATTACAGGGCTCTGGCGCAGTCGCAGGGATCTTTTGCCTGGCCAATCAAGCGGAAAGCCGGAGGAGGGGCGCTGCAGAGCGGGGCGTGGCAAGGGCGGAGCAGAGGGAGGCGTGGCGCCAGGGAGGGGGCGTCGCGCGTGTTGCGGGCGTGGCATGGGAAGGGCGCGGGTGGAACAGAGCTCCCGGTAGCATTGGGACTGGGCGACCGGGCGGAGGCGGGGATCCAGGGCTGGAGCGCTTGGGTGTGTCTCCGGAGCGAGGGCGGGGCGGGGCGGGGCAGAACTGCGGGCTGCGCCGGGGTAGAGGGCAGGTTGGGTTGGGTAGGGTTGGGTTTTGGCAGCTTTCCGCACCGGGAGGGCGGGCACCTCCCAGCTGCTGGCGGCGCGGGCTCTTTTCCCTTTCCTGCTGGCCATGGAGCGGTTGATGTTGCCTCCCGGCGGCGCGGCCGCGGTGGAGGAGTACCTGGAGTACCGGAGGTGAGGCCATGGGTTTGGACTCCGGCGTCCGGCGGGGTCCCTTCTTCCGGGAGGGCGGGGGACGGGCGGGGACCCGGCGGGCGAGCGCGGCGGCTCCGGGAGTTCTTTCCCAGACTGTTGAGAAAGGCCTAGATTCATGTTACGTTTTCATCTTTTTGTAATTAAATATTTCGACAAGTATCTTCCGAGACCATTGAAAGTCTCTCCTGTCAAGAAGGATAATCAAGTACCTTTTTGGAGGTCTTTTTTTGTTTTTCTTAGTGACCTTAGATTGAGCACTCGGAGTCTGTAAAAATTAGCAAACATCAAGTTTGCAGGTTAACTTAGTGATGGGTAAGTCGTGAACAACCAAACTCTCCCAAGCCCGACGTGCTGATTTTAGGATGTGGTTTCGGTGGTTCTGGAGACTTCCCACATGGAGCAAGGGACGCATCCGCTGGCACCTTTGGCTTGAGGACTCAAAAAGAATGTTGCATCTGCCTCCAAGTGTCTGTTTACTAAGAAAGGTGTTTCTTTTGTTTGTTTGTTTGGTTTTGGTTTTGGTTTTTATTTTTGACAGTTGGGAAACTTGGAGAATAGGAGTTACGGAAGAGAATTGGAGTGACAGAAGGATGCGCAGTTGAGTTAGGCGGGGAGGCTGTGTGTCTAAAGGAGAGGTAAAATGTATGCTACCTTGCTCAGAGGTGCTCGCTCCAAACCATACAGGGGTGTCTGGACAATGGGGTTTCCCAGCATACTGCCCCACTAGTGTAGCTTTGGGTAATGCTTAGAACTTTCTGAAAATCCTGAGTAGGAAATGTGAGATGGGGGAGCTTAATCAGTCAGTCCCCTTGGTAGGTTTGCCCATCCACAATTTACACCCTTATCCGTCAGGGCCCGCTCCTTTCGCTTTGGATTCTTGGACTTTTACCCCAGAACCAGTCACTGGGCTCTGGAGTTGTCTGAAGACTAAGATATTTAGGAATGTGTATTTATGGACTTCCTGTTGTCTCTTACCCAGAAATGCTGGGGACAGACCTGTGGAAAATTATTTTTGCAAACATAAATATAGAAAATGTCCCTGTTTGAGAAAGACGAGGACTTGGGCTCCTAGTTGTGAAAGGGTGTACATGGGAAAGGCACCAAATGATCTCCATCAGACACAAATTTTCCAGGTGTTAGTAGCCCAGGCTGTAATTCCAGCACTCAGGAAGTGGATTCAGGAGGATGATGAGTTCAAGGCCAGCCTGAACTACATAGTGAGACTGTCTTAAGAAAATAAGGACTGAGATTTAAAGCTCACTTTCCTAGCAAATGCAAGGCCCTGGGTTCGATCCACAGTACTGCAAACAAAACAAATATGCCAAACAAAAACTTGTTCCTCAGTTTTCTTTCATTTTGTCTTGCCTATTTGCTTTGGTGGGAGGCACTTAGAAGGAAGTATAGCCTTGATATTCATAGTGTCAGAAGCATGAGGCCCCACACCTGAGTGCTTATTAGAAAAGAACCATTTGGGGGCTGGAGGGATGGCTCAGCAGTTGAGTGCACTGCTTGCTCTTACAGAGGACCCCAGTACCCACATGGTGGCTAACAACTGTCAGTAATTCCAGTTCCAGGGGATCCTATGCCCTCTTCTGGCATCTGTGGGCATTGCATGCAGGTGGTGCACTTACCTACATGCAGGCAAAACATGCATACACATTAAAAAAAATAAGGGGGCTGGAGAGATGGCTCAGCGGTTAAGACCACTGGCTGTTCTTGCAGAAGACCCAGGTTCAAATCCCAGCACCCACATGGCAGCTAACAACTGTCCCTAACTCCAGTTCCAGGGGATCCAACAGCCTCTTTTGTCTTCCATGGGCATTGCACAACACGGGTGCACTTACCTACATGCAGGCAATACACTCATGCACATAAAATAAAAATAATAAAATATTTAAAAATAATACATAAGAGTTAAAGAAAAGTATCATCTCAGGCTTACCTCCAGACTTATTAGCTTGACTCTACATGTGAACAAGATATCCTGGAGATGATGGGCATAAAATAAAGTTTGAGTTGCACAGGTTTAGAATTTAGATACCCATGCCATCTTACTTAAAATAACTGTATTTATCTTAAGATCTTAGTGGTACCTGTTCATATTCTTGATGGCTATAAAAATTTCTTATCCCAAAATAAATGCATTTTTTACTATTGTGTATCTAGATTGTTTAAACAAAGGAGAGACAAATGAAAACAAAAAGGAAAATAACACCAAGGGAGAAGATTGTGCTGATTATATAGTTTATGAATTGAGTTTTTTCTGTTACAACTAATGCTTGCAAAACATGAAAAGAAGTATGTACTGTACAAAAAATGTGTAGCATTCTATATACAACAGTTTCAGGTATTAAAGGGAGATAGTTTCAAAGAGAAATTTCTTCCACTTTGAACAACTTGTTTTAGCTATACTTTCTTTTTCTCCAGGGAAGCAAACTTTTTTATTATTATTTTTTCATAGTAATAGTACAGGCTGATTTTTTTCCCCAGTACAACTTAGGATCCGAAATTAAACATTGAAATATCTGATTACCCAACACATACCCATGAGTTTGAGCTTGTGCAAATAAAAGCATGTTTTTAGAGCCATATGACTTTAAGCTTCTGTTTAGGGTTTAGGGTCAGGTATGGGAATCAGTCATGTTGGCTTCTGCATTGATACATAGTGTACTTTTGTTATTATTTTTAAAGGATGAAGACACAATTTTAGAAGTTTAGGCTCCAGATTTTTTTTTTTTTGAGACAGACTGCTGTGTAGTGCAGGCTAGCCTCTAACTCACAGTTCTTCTCAGTACTAGGACTACAGGATTGCACCACCATATTTGGCTTGGGCTCTCGCTTTTAATGAGAAGAATGAATATATTTGTTTCAGAATTAAAGGAAAAATTGAGATGAGTATATGGTAATCCCCACTAATAAACCTTGGTCATTAAAGTCATATTTTAAATCCTTACCTATGGGCTGGAGAGATGGCTCAGCAGTTAAGAACACTGTTTGTTCCTGCAGAAGACCTGGGTTCGAATCCCAGCACCCACATGACAGCTAACAACTGTCCCTAACTCCAGTTCCAGGGGATCCCATGGCCTCTTCTGTCCTCCACGGGCATTGCATGACATGGGTGCACTTACCTACATGCAGGCAATACATGCATACACATGAAATAAAAATAATAAAATATTTAAAAAATCCTTACCTATAATCTGATATGGATAGAGTATGGAGAAAAGATTTCTTCCCTCAGCCATCACTAGGTTCATGTTTGAGGTACTGATTATAAAAGACAGATTAACAAGAGAAAAGCTTGTGAATTTAAGTTTTATGTGGCATGAGAGCAACAGAAAGCAAAGACCTCCCCCCGCCCCAAAACAGGAAATCCTGTACCTTTATGCTTAAGTTTGCTGAATAGTCATGGAGAAATATGAGTGATGGATGAGAGGGTATGATCTAATAGTAATAAACTGGGGGACTTAGCAAGGCCTGTTTGTGCAGGTTCTTCTCTATGCTGTTATGTCTTCAGAGAGAAGCATGCTCCAGGTACAGGGAGGGCACTTCTGGAGTGAGGGCTGTAGGACCTGCTTCAAGGAAGCACGTTGGGATGGCAGGAGTGGCATTCCTGCTTTGGCTGTTTGCTCAGATGCTCAGGGACCTGCTCACAAGATTTTGGGTAGCACATCCTGAACTCCATCAGACACAAAAGTTTTATTGTCACCAGTAAAAATTCCAAGTCAAAGCAGCCTTTCCTTTAAATACACAATTTAATTTTAGAGTTTAATATTTTTGACCTGGAAAATGCTCAAAGCTTAAGAGAAATGATTTTTTTTATGTTGTTGTAGAATTGTTGGTGAGGATGATGGAGGGAAACTTTTTACTCCTGAAGAGTATGAAGAATACAAAAGAAAAGTTTTACCTATGCGATTACAGAACAGATTATTTGTGAGCTGGCGGTCACCAACAGGAATGGATTGTAAACTTGTTGGCCCAGAGACACTGTGCTTTTGTACACATAGGTAAGATGTTTTGTCATTCTTTTATGATGACTAGAAAACTATAAAAAAAATCCTTCTCCTATAAATAACAGTGTGGTGATTAAGAAATATTTAAAGTAGGTCTTTACAGTGCAGAAGAAATATGAAAAAACCCTCCCACGCCACACAGTATACTGGCCATCATTCCTTGAACTCACAGAGATCCACCTGCCTCTGCCTCCCAAGTGCTGGGATGAAAGGCGTGCGCCACCACGCCCGGCCCTCGTTCCTTTTTATATCTGCCTAGTATTTTATTATTTGACTGTATTGGTTTATTCATCACATCCTCCATTGATGAACATTTTGGGTTGTTAGTGTCTTTAGTAATATAGTGAATGAACTTCTTTTCTATTTGTATTGTTATATCTTCGTGAAAGACTGCTAGGAAAGTGATTTAAAGTTCAAAAAGGTAAATGTGTAGTTGTGTTACAAGTTGCCAAAATCTCCTTTGTGAATTTGTATACCTGCCCAGCTGCGGTGAACTTGCCTGTTGCCCTAGAAGCTCACCAATCCAAATATTGTCTTAACTTTTGTTACTTTTGTCAATTTGATAGGTAACAAATGGTACAACAGTGTAGTTTTAATTTGCATTTCTCTTTTTTTCCCCTGTATTAACTTTTTTTTAAATTTTAAATAATTTATTGAAAATTTCATATAGGCATATAAGCATATAAGGTGCTTTGATCAAATCCATGCCCACTCCCTCCCCTCCAACTCCTCCCATATCCCCCCCTCACTTTTTTCTGATAACTTCATGTACTCTTTCTTCTTGTTTTTTTTTAATGGGGCTTTTGGCTACTCTAACATTCCCACCTCTGAAGAGGTAACCCTAAAATCTTTTAAGGATTAGATAAGAGCTCCCAAATACTTTTGACATTTTTGGCCTTTGGAACAGAGTATGTTGCTCTTAAGAGCCCAAGGACATTTTAACTTTTGGCCAAGAAACTGGTTACTTTTCTTTGGGGTCTTTTTACCCTAACTGCCTAGCCAATTCCTACCTCCAATTCTTATCATACCATCCTCTGAAGAGGTTACCCAAATTGCAGATAGGGAATTGGGATGCAGACTGCTCTGGCTTCTTCCATGCTGAATGGGATGCAGGGTGAGGCAATTGGGGTATCCCTTCAGTTGGTGGTCTGAAGAACCCCAAATTGCATAACTCTTATCTGTAGGGGGAAAAGAAAGTCCTTGACTGGTGGATAGGCAATGTGAAGAAGTAAAGGCAAGAGTAATTAGCATTTCTAGACAGGGAACTAGAAAAAAGCCAGAACAGGGCAAATTTCAAATGTTCATTTGAGAGTCCATTGGAATTTTTTGATGAGAGCTTCCAAAAGCATCCCTCTATTGGGTTCCTCCTCCTTTTTCTTTTGTCTGCCAAGGCTGGACTCGGGAGTGATGGATTCAGGATTTGCTTTCAGGCACTTTGATAGCTGTTGGAGTGGTTAGAATCAGTGTCAGTTCCCTCTCAAAGGCTTCTAGATAGGGGGAGAAAACAAATTTATCCATCATTTTAGAACATCATTTTAGAACAATAGTGAGGGTTGTCTTTTAGCTACAGGTGGGCACTACAGTATTGCGGACCAAGATTTGAGTCTTACATCTGAGCAGCAGTTTCTTATTAGGAACAAAATCATCAATGAGAAATAAATTATCTAAATAACTTTTTATATGGACTTAAGCCTAATGTCTGGGGAAGTGTAATTCCTTGAACTCTTAAAGAAATATACTAATGACTTTACTCTTTGGTTATACTTTCCTTTTGGGTGTTTAAGACCATACAGTTGGCCCAAATAAATCAATTTATTTTTACACTTAATGTCATTTGAGGATCTATTCTTCAGGGGTTACATGGGCTTGGGAGGAGCCGAGTCCCTGGCTCCTTTCTTTTACCAGTTCCATCTATGTGAAGATAAGTCAAAGGACCTTTGACTTATCGTTTCACAGTTGTAAAGATCAAAATGACCAAATCGCTTTGCAGAAAATCACCAAATATATTACATGTTTTTAGGGAACAGGTTTAACATTTTGTTCTAAGGAATCTATGGAATGGGAACTGCCCTGTTTCAGTAGCTACTTCTGGGACTCTTCTGTGAGGGACTCTTTCTGTTGCTATTTACAGAGTTGTTTGCCAGAAGTTGTTAGGTGTTGCTAGGATGAGTAATGTTTGTAGATTGGCTTTAAACTTACCTAGAAACCATAACTAAAAACACTATGGAGGAATGAAGGATGATGGATACATGTTGATACTGTTAGAACTGAAGAGGGGTTGAGCAAAATTCTGATAGTCTCATAATTTATTCTTATAGAAAGTTAATGCCAGTTTATGGAGGTCAGAGGACAACTTGTAGGAATTGGTTCTCTCCTTCCACCATATGGGTCCTGGGGTAGGCCTTGAACTCAGGTGGTCAGGCTTGGTGGCAAGTGCTTTTACCCACTGAGCCATCTTACCAATTCCAAATTATTTTATTAATACTAAATAGTATCCTATGGAAAGGAAGAAAGTGACCTATTTTTAAAAATCACTTATATACCAGGCTGATAGTGCAGCTCAGTAGTAGAGTGCCTGCCTAACATGTGTGAGACTTTGGGTTTAGTCCCTAGCATGCAAAAACAATGAAAACACACAACGTATAAATATTTTATCAGAGCCATTAGTTTATTTTGATGTTGAAAGTTAAATTATAGTTAAGTAAATTACATCAAACATTTTATTGAACTTAATTCAGTTTTGGATAACAAAGCATAAAAATAAATTTAAGTAATACACTTTGGTGAAAACTATTCCTTAAAACAACTTATATTAATTAATGTGTATGTGCAAGCACACAGATGCTGTGGTGCATGCATAGAGGTCAGAGGACAACTTGCAAAGTCCTTTCTTTCTACCATGTGGGTAATAGGGAATAAAACTCAGGTCATCAGGCTTGGCAGCAAGTGCCTTCACCTACTGTGCCATCTGGCAGGCCCACTTTTTTTTTGTTCTTTTTGAGGCAGGGTCTCTCTGTAGCCCCAGCTGTCCTGGAACTCACTATGTAGACCAGGCTGGCCTTGAACTCACAGAAATCCACCTGTCTCTGCCTCCCGAGTGCTGGGATTAAAGGCATGTGCCATCACAC
Organism: Nannospalax galili; assembly: GCF_000622305.1. Classification (NCBI taxonomy): domain Eukaryota; kingdom Metazoa; phylum Chordata; class Mammalia; order Rodentia; family Spalacidae; genus Nannospalax; species Nannospalax galili. The sequence goes on from NW_008345290.1 coordinate 3,318,160, forward strand.
CCGGCTAGGCCCTCTTTTTTTGTGTGTGTGGTACTAGGGAACCCAATGACTTACACATATGAGGCAAGGGTTCTACCACTAAGCTATATCCCTAGCCCTTAGTTTCTCTCTCTCTCTCTCTCTCTCTCTCTCTCTCTCTCTCTCTCTTATTTCATGTGTATGGGCCCATGTATCATGGCATGGCATGGCATGGATATGAAGGTCAGAAGATAACTTTCTGGAATTGGTTCACTCCTTCCACCATGTGGTCTCTGGGGATCACACTTAGGTCATCGGGCTTGGTGACAAGCTGAGTCATCTTGCCAGCCTGTTTAGTTTTTGAGACAGTATCTTTCTGTGAAGCCCAGTCTGGCCTCAAACTCACCATCCTCCTGCCTCTACCTTCTCAGTGCTTGTATTACAAGCATACACCATAATGTCTGGCTTGATAGAAAAATTTTTATAAAGAGCTATTTTGTGTGGCTGAGGGTGTACCTCAGTGGTAAAGCATTTGCCTAGCATACACGACGCCCTGGGTTTGATTTTCAGCATTGCCTAAAAAGGAGGCAGGGGGACTTGACTGTTTTTATTCTCTGAGGATATACAAGGACAGTGATAAGTATTTTAAGGAAATTATACTTCTTTGTACTGTTGTGATTTCTTAAATAACTAAAAAAAAATCTGAAAGAGTGAAGACTTCTTTTGACCAAAGCTGATAGAAATGCTGCACGTAGGGGATTTTATTTTTACTTTATTAATAAAAATAAAAGAAAAACAAAAATAATTATATATGCATTTAATAGACAATAAATTGTGATGTTTGGCAATACTTGCATTGTGTTTACCTCTTTTTATGTTTTTAGGTATAAACAGCATAAAACTGACTTTGAAACAATTCCACAGCAGCGCCCCATGGACCTGCCTTGCCAAGTGACTGGGTGTCAGTGCAGGGCTTACCACTATGTCCCTCTTAATGGTACCCAGCCCATTCGCTGCTGGTGCAAACACTTTGCTGACCAGCACAGCGCTGCTTTTGGCTTCACATGCAACGCATGTAAGTTCCATTCTTACACACAAACACAGAATGTTTTAGTTTCTTTGTTGAATACTTAATGTGCTTTTGTAATAGTTTATTTAGCCTCATAGTCAATATTAAAACAATGCTAAATTCAATGGATGGATACTAAGTTCTTGGTTTGATTTATAATAAACTTTATTGTCATAGAATGTAAATGATGTGAATAATACAGATAGATTTTAAAGATTTACTAGATACCATATGATTCAAAGTTTTAACTAGTAGAGGTTTAATCAACTTGGTTCTTTTTGGTTTTGGGTATTGCCAAGGCCTCATGAATACTAGGCAAGCCCTCTACCACTGAGCTACCTCCCATCCCAAACTAAATTCTTTACAGATTTTTAAAAAGAATTTTATAAGTAAAAAGAAAATGGAATAATCTGACAAATATTTAGGCTTTTCTGATTGGGGATGCTCACTCAGTCAAGTGTATGCAACTACTCCAAATCTCAAACTGAAATTGGAAACACTTTTGCTTGCAAGCATTTTGGATAAAGGATACTCAGCCTGTAAAATATTTTTAATGAGAGCGGCAGGAGTAAATGTATTTTATTGGCTAAGTATGGAATTAGTTGGTTAAAACTTACACACAGGTTTAAGTTGTATGACTAGGTAAAGATTTTCTTATATATTCTGGTCTCCAGTATGGCTGCTTTTTAAACATTATTCATGTGTGTGTGTGTGTGCACGTGTGTGTGCTTGTGTCTTTGCACATGCCATCTTGCCCTTGTAGAGGTCAGAGGACAACTCTGTGGAGTCTGTTCTCTCCTCCTACCTTTATGTAGGTTCCAGGGATTGAACGCAGGTTGTCAGACTTTGTGGCAAGTACTTTTACCCACTGAGCCATCTTGCTGGCCCTGGCTTTCTTTTCATATAGCAACGTCATTAAGATATAATTCATATTGGGGCTGGAAGAGATGGATCAGAGGTTAAAAGCATTGGCTGCTCTTAAAGAGGACCCAGGTTTGATTCCCAGCACCCACATAGCGACTAACAGCCATCCATAACTCCACTTCCAAGGGAATCCAATGTCCTCTTCTGATCTCCGTGGGTATTGCATGACATGGGTGCATTTACATGCAGACAATATACTCATAAACATAAAATAAATATAATAAATAAAATATTAAAAAAGATAGAGTTCACATACAGTACAGTTCACCTATTTAACATGTATAATTCAATAGCCTTAAATGTATTAATCTGAGTAGTTACTGTGTAATGAACACAACAATTTTTGTCACTTTAATTACTTATTTATTATTTTTGTTTTATATATATGAATGTGTTGCTTGCTGTATGTAAGTGTACCTGTGTTGTACAATACCTGTAGAGGTCAGAAGATGGTATTGGATCCCCTGAAACTAAGTTACGGTTGGTTGGTAGCCACCATGTGGGTGCTGGGAACCAAACCTGGGTCCTCTGCAAGAACAGCTGCTGAATTATCTTTCCAGCCCCATTTTTGTCACTTTAAGAGAAACTCGATATTCATTAGGAGTCATTTCATATTCCTCTGTCCAGCGTAGGCAACCACTGAGCTTTCTGTGTCCATGGATTTGCCTCCTCTGGACATTGCATGTGAATGAGATCATAGAATATATATTTTTTGTGGCAGACTTCTTTCACTGTAATGTTTTTATGATCCATCCTTGTAGCATGTACTTCTGTCCTGTTTATCTTTCGTGGTTCTGTGTGTCAGTTTTCCATATGGCTTCTGTGAAGCATTTCTCTGCAGGGAAGTTTTGCATTATCTGTTTACTTTGGCCCTTGGTCCCAGGCACCATGGCTGTCCCCATCATGCCTGCTCTTGGCTTAGCATTATTTTTTAATTAATTAATTAATTAATTAATTATTTTTATTTTATGGTGTATTGCCTGCATGTATGTGAGTGAACCCATGCAATTCATTTTTGAGACAGGGTCTTGCTGTGTAGCCTGTCTAGCCTGGAAGTTATGATCCTTCTATCTCAGCTTCCTGAGTTTGGGTTACAGAAGTGCACCACTCTGCCCAGCTTTCACTCTGTTTTTGAGGAGAGGATTTGTATTTTCTGGCACTCCAGTTCTTTACTCAATTTCTTTTAGGCCCAGTTGGGGTTTTTTGAAAAAGAATTTTCCCTTCAGCATACCTCCTTAATCACTTCAGGCTCTTCCAGAAGAGTAGTGGCTGGGAGGGAAGTCAAGGGCTAGAACCATGAGATGCAGGGTCAGAGGATCTACCTTTAGCTAACTTTGGCCAAGATAAATGTCTTAGGGTAGACAGTTTAGCACCTGTTTTTAATAACATGTACCCCCTTGCCGTCTTGATTCAGGTTCTAAGTGTTCTGGATTCCATAGTTGCTTCACTTGTGCCTGTGGCCAACCTGCATATGCCCATGACACAGTGGTGGAAACACAGCAAGAAAGGCTGGCTCAGGGAAAACCAGTGGGACGCGATGTTCCTTACGCAGCAATGGGAGGTCTGACTGGTTTCAGCTCATTGGCAGAAGGCTACATGCGCTTAGATGACAGTGGGATTGGTAAGTGAAGACCTTTGAAATGTGAGCTTGTCAGAGGATTTTCATGTGCTAACAGTTGTGAAGTCTTATATTTGTTTAGCATTTTATATTCATCACACTTTTTAAAGAAAATATTCCCTTACTTGGTTCTTATTAAAAATGTATTTTACTATACAATATATTATAGAAAATGTGGAAAACACAAGAGAAAAGATTATTCTCACTGAAGTATTTACACCCTGAATTAGTTACATTTCTGTTGCTCTGATAAAATACCATGACCCAAGGCAACTCATAGAAGGAAGAGTTTATTGGGTTTACGGAAGATTCCAGAGGGATGGGTCCATCATAGTAGGGAGGGATGGTGGTAGAGGCAGTTGGAGCAGAAAGCTGAGTGCTCACATCTTCAAGCAGCACAGGAAGCCTGGAAGTGGGCAAGGCTATGAACAGTCAGAGCTGGCCCCCAGTGATGCGCTTCCTCTAGCATGGCCACATCTCCTAAAGGTTTCATGACCCTCCCCAAACAGCGCCACCAACTGACCAAGTGTTCAGATACTTGGAGCCTGTGAGGGACACTTTTCATTCAAACACACTCAAACCCCAGTCTGTGTCCCTATTGGTTATAAAGCTTATGATGCTTAGTTTGTCAGATTGATATTTCCTTGTCACATTATTGTGTGCAACTCTGCTATTGAAATACTCTTTCTTTTCTTCCTCTGCCCTCCATTTTTCTTTTTCATCTTTTCTCATTGACTTACATAATTTTTTTTTTGAGACAGGGTCTCACAACGTGGCCCTGGCTGGCCTGGAATTCACTATGTAGACCAAACTGAGAGTACGCCTCTGCCTCCTGAGTGCTGGGATCAAAAGCTTGTCTTCTGGCCTCTTATACAAAGTCTTTTAAAAATATACCTGTGTACTAATCTTTTATTTATTTTGCAGATATTTTGTCCCCTTTTACTCTTAATGTTTTTAATAGTTTTTCAAGTTTGTACATAGATCTTCTTTACTTCAAAGTTTTCCTACTCTGATTTTATAAATATGTTTTTCTTCACCTTAACTTAATATATAATTTCTTTCATGTTTAGCTTTTTCATGTAGCTGTATTTTTTTGTAAACATGTATGATATTACATCTAACTTCAGTTCTTATCCAAGTACTTTAAAAAAAGTATTTTACCTCTTAAATTTATGTGTATGTATGTGTCTGTGTGCGAGTATGAGCATGTACATGCAGGTGGCCTGCAGAGGTAAGAAGAGGGCTGGAGTTATGGGCTGTTGTTAGCTGCCATATGGGTGCTAGGAACTGAACTTAGGTCTTCTGCAAGAGCAGCAAGCACTCTTAACCACTGAGCGATCTCTCCAGCCCCATACTTATTATTTGCCTTTTAGGGATTTGTACTATTTTATCCCTTAACTAGCTGCATACTAAAGAAAAAAAAAAAGCCTTTCATCATGTTCCTTGAAGGAAGGGGGCAGGTAAGGAAAGTTGAGTAAGGAGAGGAGATATAGAACTGTCAGTGGTGGGGCAGCCCAGGGATGGTGAGGCTTCTGCCCTGAGCCCTGCAGAGTTCTAGACAGTAGTGAGCCAGAGATGGGACTTGGTTCTTTATGCAGTCTATCATTCCAGCTCTCAAGGGGGGCTTGGCAGGCAGCTGAGCTGTGAGATGATGATCTGTCATAGTGCAGGCAAGGTAAATCCAGAGCAGAGCTGAAGGGGGGCCCCAACACTGGGAGACTCCATATGGGAAGGGACAAGCTTTGGCATTGGAGTGGGGTAGAATCTACACTTCCACCGAGAATGGGTGTGGGGATGTCAGGCCCTGTCCAGATTACAAATTATGCCAGCTCCAGTTACTGGAGACAAGCCATGCAGCAAGCAGAGGATGGCACAGGACCTGACCAGACCTGAGCCCCTTATATTCCCACTGTCGCAGGAAGGAGTGGTAGGGATAGGAAGGGGCAGGAACTGGAAGACTGAGCAGTTTTCCCATACTGTGCCCATTATGAAATAGGAACAGCCTGTCAGCCAGTTAGACTGAAAGTTCATTTCTGAGAGGTGGCTTGGGAGGAAGATAGAAGAACTTTATATTTTCTTTGCAGCTTCCTTCCCTTTAGTCTAAGAGTTAATGCCTTCAGCAATTGGTCTTTATAGTTTGTGGTTTAGGATGGTATGTTTCCTCATTTCATTAAAGAAAACTTTTTCTTTATTTTTCATGCTTTGTTTTTAGGGACTTTTTTAGTAAGAAGTAGCACACTGTTCTATCCTGCTTTTAGCCTATTTTGAACTTCATCAGATATTAGTACTTCTTTCCTGACATAGTGTGTAATATATTTTTCTTGCCTGTGGAAAAGGTTTATGAGAAATGCAAAAATACTTTTAAAAAAGTAGTTTTAGGGGCTGGAAAGATGGCTCAGCGGTTATGAGCACTGACTTCTCTTGCAGAGGACCCGAGTTTGATTCCTAGCACCCACATGGAGGCTACAAACTGTCCTTAACTCCAGTTCCAGGGGAATCTAAAGCCCTCTTCTGACCTCTGCAGCATTGCACGACATGAGTGCACTCACATACATGCAGGCAATACACTCACACATAAAAAATTAAAAAATAATAAAATATTAAAAAAAGTAGTTTTAAAAAATTATTTTTTATGTGTATGAGTGTTTTGCCTGCAAGCACGTAAGTGCACCTGTGTGTGCAATATCCACAGAGGCCAGAAGATGGCATCAAATCCCTGGAACTGGAGTTATTGATGGTTGTTAGCTGTCGTGTGAGTGCTGGGAACCGAACCTAGGTCCTCTGCAAGAGCAGCCAGTGCTCTTCACCACTGAGCCATTTCTCCAGCCCCTCCAAATACTTTATAAAGCCATTTGCCTCTGTTTGGTAGATAAAACTTTAAAATAAAAATTACTGTGAATTTCTTTTTTTGGTGTTTGGTTTTTTTTGGGGGAAGGGGTATTTCTCAATGTGCTCCCCAAGCTGGTTTAATGCCCCCATTTCCCAAGTACCACTATAGACAGCTAAAAATGCACAGAGTTTTTTTCTAATTATTCTGCTGATATTCTAATTTATTTCATAGTAGAGATAATAATGTACTTGTATTCAGGAAAAGAGAGGTTTAATTTTCATTCTCTATATTTTTTTGTTCCCAGGTGCACCATCGGTTGAAGTTTTAGAGTCTCCAGTTTCTGCCATGGAGCATCCATTTCTAAAAGCATTGAAAACACCATCCACTTCTTCTCCTCAGATACTAATGGATGGTAAGAAAGTTGCAGGAGGAATATTTTTGGATGTAGTAGGAATATAGAACTTTGACTTGCTTCCTAGGATTCTCTCCTTTTCTTACTATTACCACAGTTGAACTTCAGCTTAACTTATCGCTTGATTTTTGTTTGTGTTGGCCAGGCCCTGCTAAAAAGCAAGCTATCATTTTGGATTGGGAAAAATAGCTAAGTCAGAGAGAAGATTCTGATACTATAATTTAAAATTTTGTGTTGCTTTGGTGTTTGAATAAGAGCGCCCTCTAGTGGGCTTTCTTGGAACTTTGGGTGTTCCCCAACTGTGCATATTCCTCAGATAGTCCTGAATTAGGAATATTTTATCACTGATATGATCAGAGCAAGTAGAATTCATTTTAAAGCACAGCAGTCTATATTTCATTATTGAAAACAGAATAAAAAACATTGGAGAAGGAAACGGTGAGGTTTTTTTTCTTCTTGTTGCTAGGGATCCAACCCTGGAGCTCATACTTTCTAGGTAAGTGCTCTGCGACTAAGCCGTACAGCTTGAAGAAATTGTATAGTTGAGAAATTGTATAGTTTCTTAGGTATTTAATATTTTAAATATTAATGAGAACTTAATATAGTTTGAGAAACTGTATAGTTTCTTAGGTATTTAATATTTTAATTAATTAATTTTATTTTTATTTTATGTGTATTTGTGTATTGCCTGCATGTAGGTAAGTGTTGTGCAATGTTGTGCAATGCCTGTGGAGGTCAGAAGAGGCTGTCGGATCCCTTGGGACTGAACAGTTGTTAGCTGCCATGTGGGTGCTGAGATTCGAACCCGGGTCTTCTGCAAGAACAACCAGTGTTCTTAACCACTGAGCCATCTCTCCAGTCCCGGTATTTAATATTTTAAAAGGAGAATTTTCTTCGATTTATTGGCATTTTCCTATACCTTGACATTCTTCACAAAGGATTTTGTTTGCTTCCAAAAACAACAATAAAGTAAATATGAAATACAGATTGAAGTAAAAAATGAAACCAAAATGAAATGAAAGCCCCACAGCCCCTCCCACCTGTGGCAACTTTTAAGCTAACTGCTGCATTAAACTTCATTCAACCTTGATTGAGTGCAGTGGCAGCTGAGGTAGGGGGCAGATGCAGTCAGTTAAATACTTTTCCTTATTAGAGAGGAGCGAGCAGGAATTCCTAGGTGCCAAAGAATGGTCTGGCAACTGTGACCTTCCAGGCTGCTGTGGCCAGGGTCCCCAGGAGCCCCTCTTCAGCAAGATCATGTGATGTCTTGCTTTCTGCAGATACCACTAATAAGAGTGGTAGTGCAGTAACATGCCCTGGAAGGTAAGTCTGAAAGAGGCCTAGCTCAAATGGTCTAGTTTGATCCAGGGATAGACCCAGAGTTTCAAGATGTGTAAGTATTCCTCACATATTTTAAGCTAGCTTTCTGATTTTCCAAACATCTTTTGTTAAAGATAGCAAATAGTATGATTTTACTCTGGTGACTTTCTGGCATTAGATGTTTTTATATTGATGGTTGAGAGCAAATTCATTTGCTTAAGAAACTACAACAGGAATTTAAGCACCTGTTCTGATTTGGAAATTAGAGGATCCAATGAAGGCGCTCACCCGTGCCCAAGGTGAACTTGTTTCTGTAGACTCATAGAATAATTGAAAACTCCATTTTGTCCCTGAAACAATTCAAGGACTGGAGAGATGACTCAGTGGGTAAAGTGCTTGTTGTACATGCAAGAGGCACTGAGTTCAGATCCCTACTTAACCCATGTGAAAGCTGGACATGTCTATGTAACCCCAGCACTGAAGGGTCAGGGAGGCAGAGACATGTGGACCCTGGGAGCTCACTGGTCAGCCAATGTAGACAAATTGGCGAGCTCCAGGTTCAGTGGAGAGTGGTAGAGGAAGACACCCAGTATCATCCTCTGGTTTTGGCTCTGTCTCTCTCTTTGTCTCTCTCTGTCTCTGTCTGTCTCTCATACACATCTGAGAAAGATTTATTAATTTTTTTTCAAAATTAATTTTCCACCATGAAAGATGGATAAAATTATTTTAGTCTTGGAAATTTTCAAAGTGGTGTCATTACTGTGGTTTCCTATATAAAGCTGTAGTAAAGGCACAGTAATGCATGTTGCTGGGCATTATCTCAAATTATAATATGGCTTTCTAATTATAACATGTATAAAGTAGTTAGAAAAAGCTTAGTCTATCTTTTTGTCCTTAAATTTTAAAAATTAATGTGTGTGTGTGTGTGTGTGTGTGTGTGTGTGTGTGTGTGTAGAGGCAGTGTGCGAATGCCCTGGCATATACATGAAGATCAGAAAACAAACTTGCAGGCATTGGCTCTTTCTCTCTTCTATCATGTGGGTCCTAGGGATGAACTTCTGGTCATCAGGACTGGTCAAGCATCTTTACCCACTGACCCATCTTCCCAGTTTTATTTTTGGCTCTTTGAGACAGTTGTATTCAGTCTAGGTTGGCCTGATACCTGCAGTCTTCCTGCCTCAGCCTCCCAAGTGATGGGATTTGGGTATAATGCCTAGCTCCAAGTGTACTCATATGGAATAGCTACGTGGGGTTATTTAATATGAGACAGTTGAATATTTGGAGAATGTTTGTCACTGAAAGTTACTTTTGTTTTGTGATTAAATTTTTTCCAGGAAAGATATTAGGCCATTTAGGCCCTTTCTGGTTTGAAGACTGAAACATTACCTGGTATGAAGAAACTCTGCCCCCACCACATCCTTTAAAGGGAATATATACTGTTATAAATACATTAGTTTTTTTCCATGTTAGTAGGTGCAAGTACTCAGATTTCTTCCTCAAGGAGACCTGAAGAGGATGACATGGCTTACTTTGAAAGACGATACCAAGAAAGGGTAAGTTTTTGAGGAAATTCACTTGCATTAAGGACTTATTTGAAACACAGACACCTTAGAAAGTTTACACCTTGAATGTGGAGCATCATTGAAAATAATTTGTAAAGATTTTACTTACAGATCGTATTGGGCTTTGAGGCTTCCTTAGAATACTTCAGACAGAAATAGGACTGATTTATGAAACTCATAAATATTAAATAAAATAATCATCAGCCATCTTCATATTTATAAATTATATATATCTCAAATTCTTTTGTATATACTTTTATTTTTTAATTTTAAAGTACTGTCAGGGAGGGGATATGGAGAGGCTGTTTAATGAGTGCAGGAGTACAGCTGGATGGGAGAAACAGCTTCTGACATTCTGTAGCACATCAGGGTGATTATGATTGCAACAATTAATTGTATATTTAAAAATAGCTAGTAGAGAAGACTTTGAAGAGTCTCAGTACAAAGAAGTGATAGATACTTGAGGTAATAGATATTCCAACTACCTTGATAGAATCATTCCACATTTTTGTATGTGTATTGAACTACTATCACACAGAACCTCATCAGTATGCACAGTTACTTGCCAATTAAAAAATATGGGGTTGGAGACATGGCTCAGCAGTTAAGAGTGTGTTCTGCTCTTGCAGAGAACTGGGTTTTGTTCCCAGTACCCATGTCAGGCAGTTCACAGTGGCCTGAAACTCTAGCTTCAGGGGATTCTATATATTTACATCCACATATGCACACACATACATACACACATATATGTAATTATAAAATCTTAAAAATGAATAAAAATTAAAACTAAAACAATTGTCAAATGAGATGAAGTACATTTTAATTTTTAATTATGTGTATAAGGGAAGATTTGTGTATGTGAGTGCAAAGTCCATGGAAGCCAGAAGAGAACATTGGAACTGGAGCTACAGGCAGTTATGAGTCACCTGACGTGGGTACTGGAAACCAAGCTCCAGTCCTCTGCAAGAGCCATCTCTCCAGCTCTTATTTTAAATTCTTAATATCTACTATTCCTTTTAAGAGACCAAATTTTATTTGAAATGATTGAAAAATTATATCAATAAATGTTTTAAATTTACAGATAAAAATGGAGAAAGCTGCTAAGCAGAAAGGAAAAGCTCCATTACCATCAGCCACGAAACCATTGTGAAGTCTGTTGGGCAAATATCTCATCCATAGATATCTTCTTTCTATTTAATTTTCTCTCAATTTATGTGCCTTTTTATTATATAAAATGTCTTTTTGAATATTTGCTTAACTTATTGAAATAAGTGAAATTTCTGTTATTTTTGTCAGAATTCATAACCTAGCACTTTATATGCTTTTTTTCAGACAGGGTCTCACTGTGTAGCCCAGACTGGCTGTGAACTCACAGTTTTCCTGCTTCAGCTACCCTAGTACTTCATATATACACTTTTCTCTCTCTAAAAAAGTATTGGGGAGAAATTCTGTTACTAGTTCAGAGACTGCAATGGATGTGGATGATGTGGGTGGAAACTAAAGTGTTAGATTGTGCAGTAGCTGTGACCTTACTGTGGAATGGGACTAATAAGAGTCATTAAGTTCAAGGTGTTGGCTAGCTATTGTTAACTACTTTGGAAACCTTGAAAAGAAAATGATAAAAGGTTCTGTTACCCACTTAACTCAGGCATGCCGTGAAAGCCATAGTCCCTGTATAATTCCCTTTAAGAAGCTTCTCCTCCTGCAGATGCAAGGCAGACTGCTTATGAGCAGATTCAGATCTGATAGTAAGCAAGGTTGCAAAAGAAACAGAACGCACAGCCTCCATCTCTGCCAACAAAGTCAGCATTCTGACAGGAAAAGAAAGGACTTTCAACCATGGGATGGAAAAATTTGTGTTGGTTAACCTGAGACTCTCAAATCCCCAGGTTTCTTTGAACCTTTGAGGTGGCAGAAGCAGCCTTCTCCAATTTGACAGAAGAGGGCAGCCTGCTTTTGATTTGATGCCCTACAAGGCTTTATAAAGAATATGAGGGACTGGGTGAGATGGGTCAGTGCATAAGGATGCTTGTCACTAAGCCCGGTGACTTTTTGAGTTTGATCCCTAGTGGGATCCATATGGTAGAACAAGAGAACTACCTCCAGCAAGTTACCCTCTGACCCCTACAATGTTGTTGCGTACATACATGCATGTATTTACACACAAATAAATGCAATAAAAATTTTGAAGAATCTGTGGCAACTGTATAACAAAATGACATTTGTCCTCAGAACCCACCCCTGCTACCCTGCTAACTAAATTGACTCTAAATTAATAATTAGGATCAGGTCTCAGTACCCCAGTGGGGAAATACAGTCTTTCCTCCAGAAGAATGCTTATACTCTGAATGAACTGCAGGTGTAAGGGTATTGTCTGGAACCCAGGAAACATGTCTTGGATTTTGAGTGTATGCTGGATCAAGGAGGGGGATGAAAGACTATAAAGCTCAGAAGGAGAGGGAGATATGGAGGCATTCACACTAATGTGTGATCTAGGCTCTGATAAAGATGTCTAAAATTGGTCCTAACAGACTGTCAGGTTGGTGTGCAGAAGATGTAGACATGGCAGAAGTAATTTGGCATAGTATTTAAGTACTGAGGAAGGGGTCAGAAAGCACAGGGATGTGAGAACATTAGAAACTGGAAAAGCTGTCACCAGAATTTTCCCTAGCAAGGCCCAAATAACACTCATCACTAAGGTGGTAATGTAATGGTTGCGAATACCCTGGAAACGGAGAACTCTGCGAGCCTGACTGACCTCTATGGGTTAGAATTGGGGAAGACACTGAAATTATCCAGGACTCTGTCTTTGTAAGTAGGTGATAGGATATAGAGATCTTGAAGGCCAAATGTGGAACTTAGTTGTCAGAAGCCCAGTGGATATAACTAACTAATGGGCACCAAGGCATGAATCAGAATAAATTTAAGTTCATGATGTTCCAAAGGACAAGACAGACAGTTAAGATACCTGAGGTGTACCACCATTCCAGCCTCATGTCTCAACAAAAACATGACAAGGCAAAACAAACCCCAAACCATGATAACTGTTAAGCAAAAGGCTCACATCAGTCATGGCAATGAAAAACCACAGTTTCTCACCTTCTTTCTAGATCCAAAGCAGTTCAGATCTAGATTCTAGGGTAGAAGGGAGAGTGTAGATCCCTTCAGGGAGAATCCTCAATATCTTTTGAAATTCCTTATAGGGGCAGACATTTACTAGGGCAACTATTCAGTGGATGAAGAGAAATATTATGTAATACTACTAAAATGTAATGTAATACTACTAAAATACTAAAATACTTTAGTAATACTAAAATGAAGAGCATTTTCAACCAGGAAAACCAGGTTCATACAGGATCTATACTGACATAGATTCAAAAGACCCCAAAACATCACTGTGGTTCACTGGTTAGGGTATTTCTTAATTAAAAACTTTTAATATTTATGTACATATGGGGGTAGGAGGGTGGGTGCATGTGTGCGTGCATGTGTGCGTGTGTGTGTGTGTGCAGTGTATACAAGTACATGTATGGGTAGGCCAGAGGTCAGCCTCTGGTCTCTCAGGAGCCATCCACCTTGGTTTTTGAGATGGGGTCTGTCACTGGAACCTGGAGCTTGCTGATTAGCCTAGGCTGGCTGGCTACAGCCCCAAGGATGCTTTTGTCTTTGCCTTCCCAGCACTGGGATTGCAAATGCATGCCATAAGATGGGTGTGGTGGTGTACACCTTTAATCTCAGCACTCGGGAGGCAGAGGTATGAGATTGAGGCCAGTCTGGTCTACATAATAAATTCCAGGCCAGCTGGAGCTATAGGGAGACCCTGTCTCACCAAAAAAACCAAACCAAACCAAACAACAACAAAAAACAAAACCCCCCCAAAACAAAAAAACAAAAAACAAAGCAGGCTATCATGCCTGGCTTTTTCTTTTTTTCTTTCTTAAATGTTAGTTCTGGGGATCCATTTTAGGTCTTCATATTTTTGTAACCAAGCACTTGACTTCTGAGCTATCTCCTTGGTTCATCCTCCCACCCCCATTTTTTTATGCTTAGGGTCTTGTTCTGTTGCCTGGGTATACTGATTATTCTTGATTGCTAACTTGATGGTATCTGGAACCAATGAAGAGAGATGCCTCTGGATGAGTTTGCGAGGGAATTTCCAAAAGGGTTAACTGAAGGGAGAAGACCCTTTCTCAAGGTGGGCAACGCCTTCAGTGGGTGGCCCAGATATAAAGGAGTCCACAAAAAAAAAAAAGCAAAAAAACAAGTTCCTTGTTTCCTGCTGGTGTGTGTTGGTCCTTGTTGATGCTGCTGTTGTCTTTCACTGGCATCAGACTCCAGCTTCTTGGCTTTTACACTTCCAGATTACAGTTCGACATTGAGGGAAGTCAGGGCAGGGGCTTAAGGCAGAACTTGGAGGCAAGAACTGAAGCAGAGACCAGAGGAAGGCTGCTTACTGGCTCTCTAGCCTTTGCTCAGCTAGCTTTCTTATCCAGTCCAGGCCCATCTGCCCAGGGATGGCATTGTCCACAGAGGGCTGGGCCCTCCTTGTCAGTTAGCAAGGAAGAAAATGCCCCACAGGCCAGTCTGGTGGGTACAATTCCTCAGTTGGGACTCCTTTGAAGGTGTGTCTAGGTTAGTGTAAAGTTGACAAAAGTGATGACAATTCTTGAAGCCACTACATGTCACAATGCCTAGTCCAGAGTAAGGTGTTTTAGAAGCCCAGAGGAAAAATGGAGTCCTGGTTTTGGGTCTTGGTTTTGTCTCACTCTTTGTTTTCTTTAATCCATAAGTATATATTTGGGCTATATAGTAGTTTGAAACTGATAGAACACTTAGGTCTATACTAATAAATTTTGCTTTCTGTTCCAGGACTTCTTAGATGCAGCAGGATAGTGTTAATAACCTAGAATCCTTCCCTAATCAATGGATAATGTAGATCTATAAAGACAGTGCATAAAAGACATCAACAGTGCTATTTTTGACTGGTCATGTTATAGGCTATAAAAATATCTCAGTGTTTTTTAAAGATGATTCAGATCGTAAAGCTTGTCCTCTGGCCACAATGATATTAAATCAGAAATCTATAACAATATTTGGAACATTTCCCAGTATCTGAAAATTATAAAACACATGGATAAATAATCCAGGGTCAAATAAAATAATCAAAAGGATACTTTTTTGGAATGAGCATGAAAATAATATTTGCAGTTATAGCCAAAGCAGTTCTACAGGGAAACATCTAATACCAAATGCTTATCTCAATAAAGATCTCAAATTAATGACATCATCCATCTATTATCTTATGAAACTAGAAAAAGAAAACACTGAAAAAAAATCCAATCAAAGGAAAAATAAACTTCTAAAGAAGTACAAATGGCCAATGAATGCATGAAAAAATATTCAGTGGGGGCTGGAGAGATGGCTCAGCAGATAAGAACACTGTTCTTGTAGAAGACCTGGGCTCGAATCCCAGCACCCACATGGCTGCTAACAACTGTCCATAACTCTACTTCCAGGGAATCCAACAGTCTCTGTCCTCTGCAGACACTGCACGACACGGGTGCACTTACCTACATGCAGGCAATTACACGCATACACATAAAATTAATAAGTAAAATATTATAAAAAATAAAAAGTATTCAGTATCTTCAGGCATAAAAGAAATACAAATCAAAGCTACACTGAGATTCTGTTTCTTCCTAGTTAGAATGGGTATAGTGGTGTGCACCTTTAATCCCAGCACAAGGCAGAGGCAGGCAGATCCAAGGCCAGACTGATCTGTAATAGTGTGTTCCAGGTCAGCTGGGGAACTCTGAAAAAAAGAACAAATGCTGCTGGTGTGGAGGGTGCGAGGGTGTGTACTGTCAGTGAGGAAGGAAACTGATACAGTAAGTTTTGGAAATGAATTTGGAGTTTCCTTAAACAAAGCTATTTAACTCAATTATATCACATTGGGGCATATATCCAAAATGAATCAAAATTAACATGTAAATACACCTGCATACCCATGTGTATCATTACTTATTCACAATGGCTAAGTTCCTGCCCATTGATGAAGGGGTGGATAAAGAACTATGCTATATTGGGGCCAGAGAGATGGCTCAGCAGTTGAGAGCACCGGCTACTCTTGCAGAGGACCTGGGTTCAATTCCCAGCACCCACATGGTGGCTAACAACTGTCCATAACTCCAGTTCCAGGGGATCCAACATCCTCTTCTGACCTCTGTGGGCATTGCATGACAATGGGTACATTTATATACATGCAGGCAATACACTTAGACACATGAAATAAAAATAATAAAAGATTCTAAAGAATGTTGTAAATAATATGCTATATTTTTTTTCATAGCTTAGATGAAATGGACAAATTTCCTTGAAAACCACTGTTGTAAATGGTGAAGTCTTTATCGTCTCTTTAAGGATCATTCTAATATTTCTGTGTAAATTACAGAGAAACATAAAATGAAAGGATTCAGTATATTCATGGGTCCTAGAAAAGAGAGACATGGCATGCCACATAAGGGGCTCAGTAGGAAGAATAGTCACCAAGGAAACAGGCTCAGTTGAGCAGGTGGGAGGCTGCATATGTGAATCCATCTGCAGGAACTCTTATTAGGGGTCAGAACAGACTACACAAGCTAAAGGCACAAGGGTGTTTCATTGGTGCTTTGGAATGTCACTAGGTCACAGTCAGAGAGGGGTAGGAAAGGGAACTTGTGACAGGGACCATTCAAATCACACTGGCACGCTGCCTGGTTGCTTCTGCAGGGTGCTGACAGCCTGTTTGTGGGGATACTCAGGCACCAGGCAAGTTATAGAAAATTTAGAATACAAACTATCAAGCCCATTTAATAAATAAGATAACCTTATAAGTCCTATATCTATTAAAGAAATTTAATGGGTAGTTAAAAAAAATCTTTCCACAAAAAGTGTCTAGACCCAGATAGTGTCACTGTGTATTTTGTCAAATATTTAAGGAACAAGGAATATTGATTCATATCAAGTTTTCTAGAAAATGGAAGTTGGGATTTTTTTTTACAAGTCTTTTACTCTAATATCAAAGATAGATAAAGATATTACAAGAAAAGAAAAATTTAGGTCAATACCCCTTTTGTAGGCTGAGGCTTGATTGGTAGAGAGCTTGCCTAGCATGCACGAAGCCTGGAGTTCGATCCCCAGCACTGCATAAAGCAGGAATGGTGGTGCATGCTGGTCATCCTAGTACTCAAGAGGTGGAGACAGGAGGATCAGGAGTTCAGGGTCATCCACAGACCAGCCTTACAGAAGATCCTTCTCAAAAAAAATCCCTTTTGAACATATATGCAAACATTCTGAGTACTTTCAGCAAATCTAATATAAGCATATGTGAAAAGACTAATATCATGACTTAATAGGTTTTAACCCAGGAATGCAAGGATGGCTTGATACTTGAAAAACTGATAAATGTAAGTCATCAAATTAACAAACTAAAAAAGAAGCAGATAATTATCTCAGTAGAAATATTTCAAAAAGTTCAATGTATATTTATGATTCAAAACTTACAGCAAACTTAAGGATAGAACGTAACTTCATCAGCTAAAGGGACCAACTAAAACCATACAGTTAATATACTCAATAATGAAAAAATTCTTTTTTCCCAAGATATGTTCATTGCAGTAATATCTCTATTCAGTACTTCTACACAACATTATAATGGATATTTTAGGCATAGTATTATGGCAAGATTAAAGAAAAGGCATCCAAGTTGGAAAGGAAAAAGGGAAGGACTATTTGCATATAACATGATCATCTATGTAGGTAATTCTGTCAACTCTACAAAAAAATCCCCTGCTTATCACTAAAAACAAGTGAGTTTTCAAGGATGCACTAAACATGACCAATACACAAATTTATATTTCTATATACTAGCAGGAACATAATCAGAAATTGAAGCAAAGAAAAATATTCAATTTATGTACAGTAGCATAAAAATGGAAATCATTAGGATAAATCAGATGAAAGATACATACTTTTTTTTTGTCTTTTTGAGACAGGGTCTCCCTGTAGCCCCAGCTGGCCTGGAACTATGTCAACCAGGCTGGCCTCAAACTCAAAGAGATCCACCTGCCTCAGCCTCCCAAGTGCTGGGATTAAAGGCATGCACCACCATGCCCAGCTCGAAAGATATATACTTTTAATAGAAAAGTATAAAACATTCAGAGAAATAGAAGAAGAACTGAATAAATGGGGCCATATACTGTGTTCATAGATCTCGAAGACTTCAATTAAGGTGTAAATTCTTCCTCAACTAGATTTGTAGGTTCAGTATAGTCTCAATAGAAAGTCTCAGCAGGATTTGTGTGTGTCTGTGTCTGACAAGTGACTCTATGATTTTTCATGGAACTATAAAGAAAGTAATTCTGAAATATAATATTGGAATATGTCTTAATGGTATGTATTTTCAAGGCTTGTAAAACTTCAGTACTCAGAACAATTCAAAGGAAGCAAAGAGTTACTATAAAAAAGCAGTTCACAAGTAGACTTTCATACACATGGTCTATTTGATCTTTGACAGTGTCACAAAGAAGATTCAGTAGAGACATGACAGTGCTTTCAACAAATGATGGAAGAATTGGATATCCATATACAAAAATTAACTTTGATACACTATTATAGACCTGTAGGGCCTAAGCAAATATATGGTTCACAAGAAAATATAGGAAAAAATGCAAACTATTAGCTAGATATTTGTTAGGAACAACACAAAAGAAAGATTTAAAAGACAAAAACAATAAATTAGACTTAATCAAAATAAACAACTTTTGGACTGGTCAGATTGCTCAGTGGGTAAAGGCACTTACCCGCCAAGCCTGATGACCTGAGTTCAATCCCCAGAAACAATATGGTGGAAGGACAGAACCAGCTCCTGCACCTTGTCCTTTAAAAAAATTAACAACTTTTTATTATATTTTTTGGTGCTGGGGATTTGACCCAGGGCCTTACTCATATTATGCATAGCCCCAAATGGGGCTATACTTTTGCTCTTTTTAAAAAAAAATATTTTTATTTTATGTGTATCAATGTATTGCCTGCATGTAGGTAAGTGCACCCGTGTCATGCAATGCCCGTGGAGGACAGAAGAGGCTGTTGGATCCCCTGGGACTGGAGTTACAGTTGTTAGCTGCCATATGGGCTCTGGGATTAGAACCAGGGTCTTCTGCAAGAACAACCAGTGTTCTTAACTGCTGAGCCATCTCTCCAGCTCTGCTCTTTGTTTTTTAAAGACTATATTTTTAATTTTATGTGAGGTGAGGTGTGCATGTGAATGCAGTGCCTGCAGAGGCCAGAATAGGATGTCAGATCTCCTGGAGCTGGAGTTACAGGCAGTTGTGGACCACCAGATGTGGGTGCTGGGAACCAAACTCCTGTCCTTGGCAAGAATGGTAAGTGTTCTTAACCACTGAGCCATCTCTCCAGCCCCTTGCTCTTTGAATTACTCTTGTTAGAGAATAAAAAAATAGCTATAGCCTGGGAGAAAATATTTGCAAATCTGAAGGAGTTATATTTACAGTATGTAAAGAATTATCAAAGTCAATGATAAAAAGTCTAATCAGGACTGAGAATGTAGCTCATTTGGTAGAGTGCTTGCTTAGCATGCATGAAGCCTGGGTTTGATCCCAAGCACTATATAAAATTGGGCCTGTAATCTCAGCAGTCGGGAGGTTGGAAGCAGGAGGATGAGAAGTTCACAGTCATCCTTGGCTACACAGTGAGTTTGAAGCCATCCTGGGCTATGTGAGACCTGGTCTTGTAAAGAGAAATAAACCTAGAATCTGGAGTTGTGGTCCCTCCCATGAGTTGGGGCTATGGTTCCCTCCTGTAGACCCGGAGCTGTGCTCTCTTCCTGGGAGTGTGTAGCTGTGGTCCCCAACTGTGAACCATGGTTCCATATTCCTCTGGTGGTGGGCTGATGGTGGAGCAGATGGGAGGATGGAGGAGTTCCCCATGCTAAGCAGCAGTTTCAGCCTTCTCTGAGTGGCTGAAGTCCCCACAAGTCCCTCCCCTGAGGTCCCAGCATGTGCATGGCAGTGGCTTTGCTTGGGGACAGGAGAGGTTTCTGTCATTTGCAGATTCTAATCTTGGGAGGATTAATTCTCAAGAATGGTCTTCCCACCTCCCTTGATGGCCAGCTGTGGTCTTAACTCCCCACGTGGTCCTGGGCACCTAGGCCTTGATGTTGGGCCTTTCCCATTCCCAGGCACCAAGAGGTCATCCATGATTTTTCTATCTTCTACAGCCTCGTACCATACAGCCCTGTGTCCCACAGAAAATGTAAATCACCAAATTGAACTTCTAGAGAAAAATCACAGTCTTGGAAAGAAAACAGAAAAAAAGAAAAAAAAAGTTACATAATTACAGAAGTAGGTTGGGTTATTTTCTTTTTCTGGCTCCTAGAAATTCAGGATGAACTTGCTTTGTGTTAATCATCCAGTCAACCAACATCCTCAGCAGGAACTGGCATCTTAACGTGCTTCCTAATGAAATGTGAATCAAAGATATTGTTATATGATAGTAAGTCAACTAAACCAGGCTATCCATTAATAAAGTTTTAAATGAAGAGAGGAGAGAGGAGAGAGAGAGAGGGAGGGAGAGAGAGGGAGGGAGAGAGGGAGGGAGAGAGGGAGGGAGGGAGAGGAGGAGGGAGAGGGAGAGGGGGAGAGAGGGAGAGAGGGAGGGAGAGCAAGAGCGAGAGAGAGAGAGATCCAGCTCCTGGATCAGCCCTGTGGGTTCAGTTCTCAGCACCGATATAGCAGGCTAACACCCATCCTTAACCTGTCCCGTTCCAGGGGATCCAGTGCCCTCTTCTGGCCTCCGCAAACACCAGGCATGCATGTGGTGCACTTAACATACTTACAAATACTCATAAAAAATAAGTGAAATCTGGGCTGGAGAGATGGCTCAGTGGTTAAGAGCACTGGCTACTCTTGCAGAAGATCCGGTTTCAAATCACAGCACTCACAAGGTGGCTAGCCACCATCTGTAACTCTGACACCCTCTTCTGTCCTCCCAGAGTATTGCACAACACAGGTGCACTTACATACATGCAGGCATAACACTCATATACATAAACAAGTTTTTAAAAATAAAATCTTTAAAAAAATGAAAAAATGGGATATAAATACTTCACCTAAGGAGATATATGTGAAAAATAATCATACAGAAAAATACTTGATATTTTAATAGATAAATGCAAATAAGCCCAAGGTTGTTCCCTACTATACATAAATATTTGAACTTAAAAACATTGATGGTATCAAGTGATGATGAGGATATGGAGCAAGTAGAATTCTTAAACATTTCTCGTGGTGATATAAATTAGTATAACTACTTTGTAAAAGAGCCTAGCAGCTTCTTACATGCACAGTTTATTAGCTAGTCATTCCACTATCAGACATCAATTAACCCAAGATAAATGAAAGCAAATGTCCACAGAAAGACTTGGACACCACTGGAGCTTTCTTGGAAATAACTTCAAAGTGAAAACAACCCAAATGTCCACAAAATTATAGAAAGACTGTAAAAAGCAAGAAACTATTGATACACAAAGAGATGAAATTATGTTAAAAGAATCATGGCATTTGAAAGAAGCCAGATAAAATGGGCATTCTATGATCCCATAACTTTCAGAAGATGAAAATAATTTCTGAGAACAATGGAGATGTTTTATTTGTGGAGTTGATTCCAATGGTGTATAAAAATGTCAACACTGCGTGCATTTTTAAATATATGGGGTTTATGCACACTATAGGTCAACCTGTTAGAAATTAATTGGAGGGCTCCGAGGTAGCTCTGCGGCAGACCTTGCTAGCGTGATTGCTTGCAGGAGGTCCTAGGTTTACTCCGCTAGCCTTGCAAAACATCAAATTTAATTGGAGATAGATTTCAGTTGTGCAATGTTTGCTCCAAGTCTAATACTTGCATGCAATCCTATGACTAAGGTACACTAATTCCTTGCCTCCCTTAATGCCACGGGAAACAATGAAACAACTCCCGTCTCCCCCATTCTTCATGCAATGTTAAACAATGTGGGGGTTAAGCTTTCGCAGAGAAAGGCGTGCAAAGTTATTGCTCTGAAAAAAGTCATTCTCACTTAGCGCGTTTTCTCCTTTCTCCTTTGGAAAAGAACGTTCAGCTTCTCCCAATTTTAAAGCTTTGTGAAATTAAAATCTCCACGCACACATTAGGAAGACCCACGCAATGCCACATAGAGGTCTTACGTCGTGACGTCGTGACGTTGGGTAAAAAGAACCATTGGCCAGCAGGTGCGCAGGCTCGGTCTTATTAATGCTCAGCGTGCAACCCTGGGTGCTGCTTGCCGAGTGCAGGTGGTGGGGGCGTCGCCGAGTACAGGTGGCAGGTGGCGGGGGCGTCGCGGCCCTAGAAGCTCGGGTGCCACGTGACCCAGCTGCACCGTCCTGGCGCAGAAACGCTCACGCTCACGCAAGCGCAGTGCCGGTCCTGAGGCCCCCGAAGCACGTGCGGTAAGCATAAGCGTCGGCACGTGGGCGTTGCGGTGGAAGTCCGGCCTGTGGTGGGCTGCTGGCAGTGGGACTGGGATGTGGGGCCAGCGGCTCTTCGGTAGCGGGTCCGAGTCGGAAAGTGCGAGGTCAGTTTAGTCCTGGTGGCGGGGTTGGCCTCGCTGGCTGCGGGGGGGGGGGTGTGTGTGCCAGAATGAGGTGAGGCGTGTTTCCAGGCCTTCCGCGAAGGCTGCCCGGCCGCGGCTCAGCAGACCGGCGCCGCGAGCTCTCTGTGAGGTCCGATGGGTGGAAGCGTCCGGTTTCAGCGGACTCTGTCTTGTAACCTTTAAAATCATGGTAGAGACGAGTGAACGGGTTCCGCCAGCTGCCCGCGTCTTGTCGAAGGGGAGGGCGGCTTAGACTCGCTGTTTGGTAATCCACATTTACAAAAAGTGGATCGGGTTTAGTCATGTGTGTGTTGTAATGTATAGACTATTTGAGGTAAAATTCAAGGACAAACCCCAAAACCAAAACCTCCAAATAAACCCCCACTAAAACTAGCGTTGGTGGGCAGAGGTAGAGAAAAAGAAAAGTGTATCAGCTAATGTCAAATTCACTCAGATTATTGATAGACACCTTCTAGATATTTTAGTGGGGGGGGGGAAAGAAAATTATTTGGAACTGAATGCTGATAAAACGTTACATATTTATATTTTTTTAAGATTTATGAATGATGGGGCTGGAGAAATGGTTCAGTGGTTAAGAGCTCTTGAGGGCAGAGGATCCAGGTTCCATTCCCAGCATCCACATGGTGGCTAACAACCATCTGTAACTCCAGTTCCAGGAAATCTGACGGCCTCCTCTGGCCTTCTCAGGCACTGCACAACATGGGTGCCACTTAAATCCATGCAGGCAATACACTCATAGACATAAAAAAAACACACACACATTGTTTCAAAATACTGGCTTATTATGTAAGTGATCAAAAGGGGTATGAATTATGTGTAAAACAAAGTTTGGATAAAGTTAGGGACAGATTATATATTTTGAAATTGCAAACTACAAATATATTCAGAAAAAATAAAAGAATTATGGAAAAAAGGCATGTGAGATAATTTTTAAGAGTTTGAATTTGATAATTTTTTTTTTTTTTTGGTCTTTTTGAGATGGTCTCCCGGTAGCCCCAGCTGTCCTGGAACTCACTATGTAGACCAGGCTGGACTTGAACTCAGAGAGATTTGCCTGCCTCTGCCTCCAGAGTGCTGGGATTTAAGGCCAGCGCCACCATGCCCAGCTGAATTTGATAATTTTATAGAACAGACATAAGAATATGAACATTATATGCTTTAGTCTTTATTCATTGTTAATAGATGGATTATTAAAGCCTAATTCAAGGTGTTGAATTGTTAGTTTTTCAGGAACTGTCCAAATGGATGAAGATACACATTACAACAAAGGTACTGACACTAAATATTATTTTGGGTGTAAGAGTTAAATGATATTGGTCAATTCCTAATTTTCTTTGCATTGTGGTTGGTTTTAGTTGAAGACGTGGTTGGAAGTCATGTAGAAGATGCCGTAACATTTTGGGCCCAGGTAAATTGAAGCTTGGATGGTTTATCTTTTATTCCCTCCCTTTTTGTAACCTAAGTCTTGCTCAACAAAATACAATATATTGTCATTTTCAGTACTAAACTTCTTTGAACATTTATTTTATGTATTTGAGTGTATTGCTTGTGTGTATGTAAGTGCACCTGTGTCATGCAATGTAAGAGGTTAGAAGAGGGCATTGGATCTCCCAGAACTGGAGTTACAGGTGATTGTTAGCTGCCATGTGTGTCTGGGAACTGATCCTGGGTCCTCTGAGAGAGCTGAAAGTGCTCCTAACCACTGAGCCATCTCCTCAGCTCCTCAATACTAAATTTTTATTAAATTACTTAGCACAGGAGAATTATAAGTCAGACGATTACAACGCAAGCAATACGATTGCAGTACAACAGTCAATCAGGAAAACAAGAGTGTGACTTAAAATTATGTTTAATATGGTCACCTTTGATTGCATAAACTGAAGAGGCTACAGATTACTGTATTTGTGAAGTTTCAGCTCCACCTAGGGGTCTTTTATAAGATTGTTTCTTTTTTTTCTTTTTAAATATTTTATTATTTTTATTTTATGCATATGTGTGTATTGCCTGAATATAGGTAAGTGCACCCGTGTTGTGCAATGCCCGCAGAGGACAGAAGAGGCTGTCGGATCCCCTAGAACTGGAGTTGTGGACAGTTGTTAGCTGCCATGTGGGTGCTGGGATTCAAACCCAGGTCTTCTGCAAGAACAGTCGGTATTCTTAACTGCTGAGCCATCTCTCCAGCCCCATAAGATTGTTTCTTGAAAAATAAGTTTTTTAAATTTGTCTTTATTGTTGTTTTGGTTTTTTGAGACAGGGTCTCCCTATAGCCCCAGCTGGCCTGGAACTCGTTATGTAGACCAGGCTGGCCTTGAACTCACAGATCCGCCTACCTCTGCCCCCTGAGTGCTGGAACTAAAGGTGTGTGCCACCACGCTGGCTTAATTTGTCATTTTTTAATTGCTCAAAAAAATTCATAAAAACCCAGCTTTCTGACCCTGTGTTTAGCTTTGTGCCTTTAACACAGTCACAGTAATTTTTTGTTCCTTTATACAGAAAGCATACTTAATCCTCTCATAGACTCATTTAGCACAATGGGATCACCATAGTTCCTGCTGTTTTTAACATTTTAGACATTTAAAAAGAACTTTAGGTTTCACAGCAGTAATTTCTCCAAGTCTGCCTGAGCAAGTGTCACATTCAGAAACTTGGTGTTTTTTCAATTTGCTTGGTATAAAGGTAAACAGTTCTATTGCTAGGTATTTGGGACAGCCTAGTTTTGTTAGAGGCTGTATAGTAGGATAGCTTAAGATGGTATGTCAGACACTGGACCTTTCTGAGTGCTTTTCTGCCAGCTCAACAAACTTTCTTGAAAGTGTTTAGCTTATTAGCCGGCGCAGATTGTAAAGGAATAAAGATAGAGGGAAAAGCTTCCAGATACTTCTAGAAGATGAAAAAGAACACCTAGTCCTTTCCCCCCCCCCAATGGTTGAATGTGAATTGAAATTTGGAGTACTGGTGCAATAGTTCTAACTTATTTGAAGTTATTTAAATTTATCTTTATTTTATGTATATGAGTGTTTTGCCTGCATGTATGTAAGCACACCCATGTTGTGCATTTCCCACAAGGTCCAGAGGGTGTTAGATTTCCTGAAATTGGAGTTAAAGATGGTTGTTAGCTGCCATGTGAGTACTGGGAACTGAACCTGGATTCCCTGGAAGAGCAGCCAGTGCTCTTAACCACTGAGCTGTCTCTCAGCCCAAAATATTTCTAATGTCTAATGGCAGACTGTAAGTTAGGTAAGTATATTCAACTTTAAATACAAAGTTAAGCAATAAAATTCTTGGGTTCCAAAGAAGGTGAATGTCTATAATGCACACAGTTGCTGATGAATTTTTGGTTTTGTCAACTGTACATGATACGGGAGGAAAGAAAATTATAGTTCTCTTCATTTCCTCTGGCTTTGGGTGGGTTAAGTTTACAGTGTGTGGAACAGAATTCATGAGAAGTTATAGAAGAATATGATTAACCATGAGTCCTTAAAAACTATAAAAAAAACCTGGAGGAGTGTGTTAGTCATAGAATTTGTGGTAAATTGTGTCTCTACTTATGCTCTATTTACGTATTATTTATTTTTTAAAAAATACTACCTTTATTTTATGTGTATGAGTGTGTTGCCTGCATGTATGTGAGTGCACTTGTGTTGTGCAATGCCGTGGAGGTCAGAAGAGGGCTTCAGATTCCCCTGGAACTGGAGTTAAGGGCGGTTTGTAGCCACCATGTGGGTGTGGGAATCGAACCTGGGTCCTCTGCAAGAGCAGTCAGTGCTCTTAACCGCTGAGCCATCTCCAGCCCTTATGCTCTATTTATTAAAAGGAGCACACATGTTGCGAGTCTATGTCCTTTGTGTATTAAGGGCACCTATGCTACTCAACAGTGCCTCAATAATGGCTGACAAATTATTTGTATAAGCTCATTATTTAGGAACATCATGTACTAACTTAAATGGTAATTCCTAGACCAGTGCTGTCACAGTAGAAATACATTTGTTGCTCTATTAGTTAATTTAAAAATATTGTTAACAGCTGCCCTAAAGAAAGAAAGGGGAATAGGGAAAAATAATTTAAATATTTTTATTTAACTTAATATATCCAAAATACTGTTTCAAAATCTAATCAGCAAGCTGGGTGTGGTGGTATGCATCGGTAGTATCAACTAGTTGGGGGACTAAGGCAAGAGGACCTTGAGTTTGACCCTGTCTCCAATAAAATAAAAAGGGACTGGGAATGTAGTTTAGTTGTAGAGTACTTGCCTAGTGTGTGTGAGGGCCTTGGATTCCATCTCCAGTTTTAGAAGAAAGCATGTACACAATTAGTATAAAATATGAATAAAATGTTTTGTATTTTTTTATATTACATCTTTGGAATTCAATGTGTATTTTAGACTTACAACACACATTGAGTCAAACTAGCTACATTTCAAATGAGTTTTGGCTATGTATTTGGTTTTTAAAATTTTTTTATTTTGTGTATGAGTGTTGTGCTGCATGTATGTTAGTGCACCCATGTCATGCAGTCCTGCAGAGG
Organism: Nannospalax galili; assembly: GCF_000622305.1. Lineage (NCBI taxonomy): Eukaryota > Metazoa > Chordata > Mammalia > Rodentia > Spalacidae > Nannospalax > Nannospalax galili. The sequence goes on from NW_008345290.1 coordinate 3,345,062, forward strand.
ACAGAAGAAGGTGTTGGATCCGTGGCACTGGAGTTATAGATGGTTGTTAGCTGGCATGTGGGTGCTGGGATTCGAATCCTGGTCTTCTGCAAGAGCAGCCAGTGCTCTTAATCCACTGAGCTATCTCTCCAGCCCCCTTGGCTGTGTGTTTGTTAATGTATTTCTAGACTTTGATTTCAGTCTATCTTGTGAAACTATTTATTAAATTTGGAGCTATATTTTAAACTGGGAGTCAGTGAACTTCCTCTATAAGTGATAAAATATAGCTCCTGTTCCAGGATCCATTCTAAAAGTCCTCATTGTATTCTTAAGATTCCTCCAACCTTTGATACTTTGTCAGATTTTCCTCACTTTTGATGTTTTTGATGAATACTAGCCATTTTTATAGAGTATTCCTTAATTTGGATGATTTCTCATAAATTAGCTGAAATACTCAGAGATGGTGTCAGAGTGCATCATATTGAGGGTTCATGGGATCACTGTGTCTTCTTATGCTAGCCTTGATCTATTTGATTGAGATGGTAAATTTTTTTCATTGTTAATATTTTTCCTTTTGTCATTGATGTTTTTAGCAAGAGGTACACTGGATTGACTAGCATTGTTTCTCCTCAATTTCTTCACTCATAAATTTCTTACTACTTCTTGGTATTGTACTTCCCTAATGTTGATTTTTCAATTCTCTGTATTCCTGCTGCATTAATTAATCGTTATTCTATAAAGAAGAGTTGTTTCTTCTCTGCCATTTAACTATTTAGTCATTTGTGTATGTGAATATTGATTTGTGGATATTCCACAGGTTGTAATTCATTGATGTCACTATTTTTTGCCTCCCAAGTTATTCAGCTCTGGCCATTAGGACAAAAGTTGGCCAAAAAACATAGGTTGGTTACTTGTCCTTTAAACCTCTCAATTCTTTTTTTGAGTACTTTATTTTCTGTCACCACCAACCCTGGAATCATCCATCCAGTCTCTCAGGAACCCGCTTTGTATGATTTACTAATAGTTGGTATTTTTATTTGAATTCTAAGTGGTTTAATATTTTTTTAGACAGGGTCTTATGTAGTCCTGCCTGGCCTGGAACTCACTGTGTAGACTAAGTTAGCCTCAAACTCACAGAGATCCACCTGCCTCTGCCTCCCGAGTGCAGGAATTGAAGGCATTTTCCTCCATGCCTAGCGCCCCCTTTCTTTCTTTCTTTCTTTCTTTCTTTCTTTCTTTCTTTCTTTCTTTCTTTCTTTCTTTCTTTCATTTTATGTGTATGAGTTTTTTGCCTGCTGTATGTTTGTGCACCACGTGTGTGCTTGGTAGTCCTGGAGGCCAGAAGAAAGTGTTAGATCCCCTGGAACTGGAGTTACAGATGGTTGTGAAACTCCATATGTGTTCTGGGAACTGAATCCAGGCCCTCTGCAAGAGGTTAAGTACTCTTAACCACTGAATCATCTTTCTAAAAAATATTTAATACTTAAATTTATGTGTATGAGTGTATTGCCTGCATGTATGTAAGTGTACCTGTGTCATGCAGTACCCGCAGAGGTCAGAAGAGGGTGGTGGATCTCCTAGAACTGGAGTTGTGGATGGTTGTTAGCCACCATGTGGGTGCTGGAAATCAAATCTGGATCGTCTACAAGAGCAGCCAGTGCTCTTAACTGCTGAGCCATCTTTCCAGCACTCAGTAGTTTTTATTTTTTAGTTTTTGGGCTTTTTGAGACAGGGTTTCCCTGTAGCTCCAGCTGGCCTGGAACTCACTATGTAGACCAGGCTGGCCTTGAACTCACAGAGATCTACCTGCCTCTGCTCCCCAGTACTGGGATTAAAGGGATACACCACCACACCTGGCCCTTATTTTTTAATTTTTAAATTATTATTTTTTTATGTGTATGAGTGTGTAAGTGCACCTATGTTGTACAATGCCTGTGGAAGTCAAAAGAGGGAGGGAATCAGATCCCTTGGAACTGGAATTACAGGTGGTTGTTAGTTGCCATGTGCGTGTTAAGAATTGAACTCGAGTCCTCTGCAGGAACAGTCAGTGCTCTTAACCACTGAGCAATCTCTGCAGCCCCCACTGAACCATCTTTATAGCCCCAAATCTAAGTGATTTAAACTCACTGGCCAGTAAACCGTTTTCTGTAGCTTGTAGTCTTATAATAATTCATTTGAATCATGAAAAAATACTAACATAAGAATTTGATAAATTTTTCTAGTGCTATGAAAGCCTTTAAATATGCTTAGAACTCTCAATTATATATGTCTAATAATAATTTATTGAATCTTAGACTTTCTCTGTTTTCTTTTTAGAGTATCAGTAGAAACAAGGATATTATGAAGATTGGTTGCTCATTATCTGAAGTTTGCCCCCATGCCAATTCAGTTTTTGGGAATCTTGATCCAAAAAAGGTAGGCTGTATTGTTGGTTGTAATAATTTCACCTGCCTGTTAGCTTTTCTATACCTTAGATTTTATAGATTTTGGAATTTGGAGCCTATTTGAAAGGAAGAGGCAGATTTTTAGAATATGTATAAAGTATATTCATAATAAATTTGTTCACTTAAAATACTCATGGAGAGAAATTCTGACATAAGCTACAAATTGGATGATTTTTTTAGGACATGCTAAGTAAAAAGTCAGTAATAAAAAGACAGATAAACAACATAATTTCACATATCTGACCATCAAATTTACTTATAAATCCACTTAAAGTCATAGAGACAGAAGTAGAATGATAGTTACTAGGGACTGTGAGGAGAGCAAGAGTGGAGAGGAATTGTTTGGTGGATATAGAATTTTAGTTCAAGATTAAAAGTTACAGAGATAGATGGTAGTGATAGGTAGAAAACAGAATTCCATTGATAGGTGGTAGTGATGGATAGAAAACAGAATTCCATTGAACTGTACACCTAAAATAGTTAAGATGCCAAATTTTATGTTATATGTATTTGGCCACAAGAAATTTGGAGAAGAAAGTAAAGATTATAATATTCCAATCAAATAAATAACATTTGGAATATTTGATATGTACCAGACACTTTTTAAGCATTGAAATAATGAACAAAATAGACTTCGTTGTTGACATTGATTCACAAAAATCTGCAAGAGTCATCTTTATGGAGAGCAAATTTTCTGTACTTTCCCTTTTATTTTGATCTATAACATTTGAAAGTAAAGTGTGTGTGTGTATGTGTATATATATATATATATATGTATATCTCCCAAGATCTTAGATGAACAGTTTTGTGAATTTGTACACATCCATATAACTAATACTCAGATCAAAATATGACTCCCATCACCCTGGAAAATTCCCTCAGGCCCCTACTTAGTCAATTCACTAGTAGTCTGAAAGAGGTCGCTATCATTTTGACTTTCATCATTGATTAATTTGCCTCTTCTTAAACTCTGTAGTATGTGCTTCATTATATGTATTGAGTTTCCTATATGCAACATATTGTATGTGTTAGTCTATTGGTTGTTTTTTTACAAGCTGTGCAGTATTTCAAGATACAAAGATAGCATCTTTTTTTCAGTTTTCCTTTGTTAAGGAGTTGGATTGTTTGTAGTGTCTGGCTACTGAAAATGAAACTTCTTTGAATTCTTATTCAAGTCTTTTACTACTTTGAATCCTTAAACAGGTCTTCTAGATTTATTGAATCATTAGTTTTGGTCATATACTTTGAGCTAGAGTGGTAAGTCATAGGGTGGGCATGTCTCATTATTAAAATGAGATTATTAATAGATTCTTCCAATTTTGTCAAAACGTGTGTGTGTTATATGAGTGTGTGTTTGTCTGTGCTTGTGGAAGTCAAGAGGTGAACATTGGGTGTGTCTTCCTCTATTGCTCTCTTTATTAAAAATATTTTTTAAATTCATTATTTTTATTTTATGTGTATGTGTGTATTACCTACATGTAGGTGAATGCACCCATGTTGTGCAATGCCTGCAGAAGACATAAGAGGCTGTTGGATCCCCTGGAACTGCAGTTATAGGCAGTTGTTAGCTGCCATGTGGGTGCTGGGATTCAAACCCAGGTCTTCTGCAAGAACAGTCAGTGTTCTTAACTGCTGAGCCATCTCTCCAGCTCCTCCACTTTATTTTTTTTGAAACAGGGTCTGTTACTGAACTTGGAGCTCACTTTTGACTAAGCTTGCTGGCTTTTGTCATTATTCCCTCCTAAGAAGCATATTTGGACTAATTCTTTTCTACTAACTTTTTTCCTAATGAGCTTTTTCCCACAAGTTATTTTAATATTATTCCATAGATATTCTGTATATGTTTTCAAGTAGTGTTGGACTTAGGAGGACTATGAACCATTGTAATAACTAAGATTTCCCTTGCTCCCCCAAACCTACTTTTCATTCATTCATGTGGGAGCAATATTGTCTCAATTGATAATGTATGTTTATAAGTGGATATCAACCTGGAGTGGCTTTTTATATTCCACACCTCCACTCTCAGGAGACAGCAGGCATTGAAAGAAGATACTTTTGGTTGTCATGAATGGAAGTGGTGCTATGGGCACCTTGTGGGTGAAAGCCAAAGGAACTGTTGGTAAATGTCTTACTCTATATAAAACAGAAGAACTCCCCTCTCCTCCAAACAAAGAATCCTCCACCATAAATGTCAGTAATGCCGAGGCATGAGCAAGATCCATAGTATAAAATTTTCTCTTTGCTTTTTTATTAACCATCTTTAAACCAAAATATAAATTTAAAAGAAAATTGAGTCTAATTTTATTTATTAGTGTAGCAGAAAAGGGTTAGATTTTGCTCTCATTTGATCAAGCCACATTCCCAAGAGATTGAGTGACAGAAAAAAGAGCTTTATTTATTGGCCAAAAAATGGAAAAGTGGAGCTTCTACTTGCAATTTATCCTCTCAACTCCAGCATGCTGAGGAGTTACAAATACAGGACAGGAATAATGAGGAAGAGAGATAAGGAAGAAATACTTTCTTTTTGTTAATAAGCACAGATCATTCCAGAACTTGGGTGCTACCTCTTTTTGCTCCTTCAATAGTCTGTTTTCATATATAACCCAAAGGTTAAAGTCTTAAAGGACACAGACACAACGTGAAGACAAAATCTTTTGTCTTCTGCCAGTCTCCAGGTTGGACACCTGTAGGCTCAATGGCGAATCAGTGTTTTCAGCACTAGTAGCCTTCATATCCTTGAAAAGTGACTCTAACAGCGAAGCTTAATGGAAGACTAATGATGCACTGGCCTCCAAAATTAGTGGTCTTTAAGTTAATCATGAGTTTTAGTTTTTTTCTTGGTAAAAATGGTGCCAATTGTCCTTACATATAAAGTAAAAAGTCCTTACAGATAAAGTAAAAAGCATAAAAATCTTGACTGATAGGAAATATGGATTCTACCATAATTGAGAATTAGACTTAAGTAGAATGTTCTTTGCATGTTTAAGTATAAAAATGATTTGTACCTATTGTGTTTCCTAACATTAAAACAGTAAGATTTAAGTTTACACTGCTTTTTAGCTGTTTTTTTAAAATAGCCTCTTATGCCTTAAAAAATTTAAAATTTTAATTGGCTTTTAATTCTTTCTAATATCTTTTATTTGACAGTTTCATATACATATACAGTGTATCTTGATCCTGTACAACCCCTTCTCCGGATCTTTCTGGGCACTACATAATATGTCCTGTAATTTTTTTTTGGCAACCCACTGAGTCCAATTAAGTGCTACCTTGCAAGAGTGTTAACTGATCTTGTTGACTTGACCTTCTACAAGTAGGCAACCATAACTACAGTGAGTTCATGAGCACAAAAAGCCATATATAAGTCCAGAAGACAGCATTTCCCAGCAGTTGTCCTTATCCTCCGGTTCTTTCATTCTTTCTGCCCCCTCCTCTGTAATGGTCTCTGAGCCTTGGAAGGGTTGATAAAAATGTGCCATCAAAAGCTGAATACTCAACAGTCACTTATTTTCAGCTCTTGGACCAGTTCCAAGTTACTGTATTAACTGCTGCCCACTATAATAAAAAGCTTCTCTGGCCAAGGTTGAGAGTAGCACTAATCTATGGGTATAAATATAAGTATTTAGAAGACAGTTTGACAACATGTCCATCCAGCAAAACAATAGTAGTAGGTTTCCCTCTAGGACCTATGACCTCCCAAGCTGTAAACCTTTGACCAGATTTACATGGCATGAATTCCTTCCTGTGGAGCAGGCCTCAAATCTAAGCATAAAGCAGTTGATTACCACCATTATTGCACCAGATGGGTGCATCTTGCCAGGTAAGATAATGTAGCATTCAAGATTCACCACTGGGTGATACCTGATGACTTTTCTTTCCCAGTGGCCTAGATAACCCCTTTTGGTGCTACGAAAGCTAGCCAGCAGGGAGGAAAATTTCAGATCACTTCCAGCCTGATTTCTGTATGTCCTGTAATTAAATGTGTTGTGTCTTCAGCAGTAGGATTCTATTACTTTTTATGGGCACCCAAGAAAAATGGCATTAGTCTGTGCTATTTTGGGGGTTTCTGGGGTCTCCCTGACCAATAACTCGCAGAAAGGTATCTCACAGGTAGCTCTGAGATTTTCATTTAATAACTCATGTCTTCTGGGGGAAGCACTGTCCACCTATGCAGGGTACCCATGTTCACATTCCTTTTTTTTTTTTAAATTACAGATTTTAATTATCATACAAAATAGTTTCCATAGGGCTTTTTCATACATCCTTAGTCTTGTTTAACTGACCTGTCTCCTTCTCGTCCTTATCTTCCCTTCCCAGTCCCTCAAACCTTTAACACCCAGTATCCCCCAACCGCCACTTTCATAGTACATGTGTTCCTCTTTCCTCCTAAAGCCACTTCCCTTTCCCCTCTTGTGGGCTCTTTCTGGGTTTCTGACTCTACAAATAGTCCATATTAAACATCAAGATCTAAAAATATGAAGCTAAGATCCATATATGAGAACATGTGGCATTTGTCTTGCTGGGCCTGGGTTACCTCACTTAGCATAATAGTTTCCTTTTCCACCAATTGCAAATTTCATCATTTCATTTTTCTTTATAGCTGAATAAAATTCCATTGTATATGTACCATATTTTCTTTATCCATTGATCAGTTGATGGACATCTAGGCTGATTCCATTTCCTAGCTATTGTGAATAGAGCAGCAGTGAACATGGATGTGCAAATATCTCTGTAGGAGAATAGAGTCCTTTAGCTTTTTGAGAATTCTCCATACTGATTTCCACAGTGCAACAGCAGTGACACCAATTTATACTTCACCAACAGTGGGTAAGTGGTTCCTTTTCCCCATTCTTTGTCAGCATTTGTTTTCATTGTTTTCTTGATCATAAGCCATTCTGACTGAGGTGAAGTGGAATTTCCAAAATAGTTTTAATTTGCATTTCCCTGATGGCTAATGATATTGAACACTTTAAAAATATTTATTAGCCATTTATAGTCCTTCTTTTGAGAACTCTTCTTATAGTTCCAATGCCCATTTTTGTTTTCTTAATGTTTAGTTTAAGTCCTTTGTATAGTCTAGACATATCCTCTGTCAGATATGTAGGTGGAAAAGATTTTCTCCCATTTTATATGCTGTCTCTTCACTTGATTGACTGTTTACTTTGCTTTACAAAGCCTTTTAATTTCATGAGGTCCCATTTATTGGTTATTGGCCTTATTTCCTGAGTGATCTGAGTGAGTTCAGAAAGTCTTTACCTATGCCTATGTCTCGTAATGTACTCTCGACTTTTTCCTTTAGAAATTGCAGAGTTTCATGTCTGATGTTGAGGTCCTTAGTCCATTTGAGCTGATTTTTGTTCATGGTGAGAGAGCAATTTAGTTTCATTCTTCTACATGTAGATATCCAATTTTCCCAGCATCTTTTGATGAAGATGCTATCTTTTCTTAAATGTGTATTTTGGCATCTTTGTCAAAAGTCAGGTGGGTCTTGAATGGTCTTGTATTTGGGGCCTCTACTCCAGTCCATTGGTCACTATGTCTTTTTGTGCCAGTATCATGCTGTTCTTATTGCTGTGGCTTTGTGGTATTACCTGAAATAAGGTATGGTGATACCTCCAGCAGTGTTCTTTTTGCTCAGGATTGCCTTGCATATCCAGGGTCTTTTGTGCTTCCACATGATTTTTAATTTTCTTTTCAATTTCTGTGAAGAATGTCACTGGAATTCAGTGTTTTAAAATTTTCATTATAGAGGTCTTTTACACCCTTAGGTTTCTTCCAAGTTCTTTCGTTCGTTCCGTCCGTCTGTCCATCCATCCATCCATCCATCCATCTATCCATCCATCCATCCATCCTTTTAGAGACAGGGTCTCCCTGTAGCCCTAGCTGGCCTGAAACTCACTATATAGACCTTGCTTTGATCTCAGAGAGATCTGTCTGCTTCTGCCTCTGGAGTGCTGGATTAAAGGTGTACACTACCATGCCTGGCTCTTTTTTTTTTTTTTAAGGTTATTGTGTATGGGATTATTTCCCTGTTTTTTCAGTTTGTTTGTCAGTGGTATATAGAAAGACTAATGATTTTTCTTGTGTATAAAATAATTTCATTTGCAATCAGATACTTTGATTTCTTCCTTTTTGTGTCCCTTTTAAAAAATATTTTATTATTTTTGTTTTATGTGTATGTGTGTATTGCCTGCACATAGGTAAGTGCACCCATGTCATGCAATGCCTGTGGAGAACAGAAGAGACTGTTGGATCCCCTGGAACTGGAGTTACAGACAGTTGTTAGCTGCCATGTGGGTGCTGGGATTCAAACCCGGGTCTTCTGTAAGAACAATCAGTGTTCTTAACCACTGACCCATCTCTCCAGCCCTATTTGAGTCCCTTTTATTTGCTTTTCTTGTCTTATTGCTAAGCCTTCCAGTGCTATATCACATAAGAGTGGAGGTAGTGGACACCTTTGTCTTATTCCTGATCTTAGTGGGAATGCTGTGTTTTTCCTCATTTAGTATAATGCTGGCTATAGGTTTGTCACATATAGAATTTATTGTGTTGCAGCTGTCAGGAAGTCACAGGATCTATATTTGAGTGTGGACTTTCCAGCGCAGCTGTAAATGCTCTGTTAGCAAGCCCAATAAACTTGTTAGGATCCCCCCCCCCCAAAAAAAACCCCAGAGCTAATGGAAATCTTCATTATTCCATCAAAGTTGATCCCATGTTGACAAATCTTTTGGCCTTTAATTTCTTATTCCTATTTACCCTCCTTAAACTTTGGTATATATATATTTTATGTAACCTGCTTCAAGTTATTTCAGGAAAAATGTGTTAAAAATTGCCTCTATTTGGAATAATAAAAAAAGAATATTATGTTGAGATAATTTTGTTCTTGTCTGTTTTTCAGGTCTTTTAACATGAAAGAATGTTATATTTTCTGCTTCTCTTAAGATAACCACATGATTTCTGTCTTTGAGTCCATTTATATAATTTTTAACATTTAGTGATTTTTTTTACTTCTATTGAACAGGTCCCTGTATCTCTGGAGTCAAGCCAACTTGATGTTAGTGAATGACTTTTGATTATAGTGAATTATGTTTGCAAGTATTTGGTTGAGAATTTTAGCATCTAAGCTCATCAGGGAAATTGGTCTGTAATTTTCCTTATTGTATCTTTCTGCTTTTGGTAGGAGGGTAATATTGCTTAGTAAAATGAGTTTGTCAGTGTTCCTTTTCTATTTAATGGAAAATTTGAGATAACATTGGTGTTAGTTCTTCTTTGAAGTTTCAGTAAAATTCACCAATGACTCCATCTGGGTCTGGACTTTTTTTAGTTAGTAAATTTTTTTCCCTTGTCTCCAACTTTTATTTTTAAAGAATTTTTTTACTGAATTTTTACAGACAATAATTTTTATACCTCTTTCCCCCTTTCCCCTTTGGCACCTTCCCATGTCCCCACCCCCAGATTTTATACATTCTGTCATTTGTGTTAATGCCTATTATGTAAAGTTAGTGTCCCCAGATGTCCTTCAGTGTAAGTCAATCCATTGGATCTAGTCAGCCTATCGAGAGTCCCTCTCTTTTAGAAGATCAGCCCTTTCTCACCCAGTAGTAATTAGCTGCCAATAATTCTTTGACTAAGATTGGGGCCTGCTGTTGATTTCCACAGTTCTGTGCTGGGTTTTTGTCTGCTTAAGTTTGCATGGGTCTTGTGCTTGCTGACACCATTGCTGTAGGTTCATCGAGAAAAGTCCCAGGAGCCTGTAGGACTATTTCCATATGTTAATGCACCTCCTCCCTGGCTCTTACAATCTTTCTGCCCACTCTTACACAATGGTCCCTGAGCCCTGGGTGGGTGGATCTTACATGAGGGAGCTTCACCGATGAGAACTGAAAGATGCATTAGTGTTCTCTTCATCCCTTGTTCTATGTTCCATGATCCTTAGGTATAGAGGTTGGAACCTAGGTGTGTGACTTAGGTTTGGGCAATACACAGACAATCTCTGTGACTAGTTGTGGAACTCTCTCTCTCTCTCTTGAAAAAGAAGCATTTTTGATGGGTGGGATACTTGTCTATAAATTTAAGGATCCATATTTTGCTCATAGTAAGAAATTATATTTGTCTAGGGTTGTGACAACTTTGGAGTTTTCTCTAAGATCTATGACCTCTCCACCTATGTGTATTTGGCTGTTTACAGTACCACACACTAGTTTCCTCCCGTTGAGTGGGCTTTCAGTCCAATTAGGTAGCTATTGATTATGCGTAAGATAAAAGTGCCACCTTGCACCAGTGTCATTTGCTATACTGGTCATTGATGTGGTTTTTTTTTAGGCCTTGAAGCTGGGGTTGGATGTCAATTGATGTTCTCCCTTAGTAGCTTGCATGGTGTTCTCCAAAGCTATGAGAGCTAGCCTTCAGGGGTGGAGCCTTCCAGGTCAGTTTCAGCTCCATTGCTCCAAATCCTGTGTCCAAAGTATGTTCTGTCTTCAGCAGTAGGGTCTTACTAAAGACTGTGGCAATAGCTTGTGTAATTTTGGAAGTTTCTTGGACTACTCTAACCAACAACTCAAAGGCTGTGTTCTTGTTATGTAGTCTTCAGCTATACTTATGAACTCATGTAGAGATATAGTATGTGTAATTTTTCAGTAGATTTTTGGACTAATATGATTCCCTCTGGTTTTTTATACTAGCTAGGCACTATTTATCTCTCCTCTTTCTCTCCCTGTCTTATCCTCCCTCCACTTACCCATTTAACATGTCCCCATTTTCTCCATTTCACCCTTGATAATTTCTGTCTGCTGTGATCCCAGCTCTCTTGAGCTCCTTCTTCCCCTTAATTCCCATAGTTCCTTGTATATCCCTCCTTCTCCCCCTCCCATTTAACTACCCCCTTTTTACCCGTTGCTCCCTTTGTAACACCTGTCTCCTACTATTCTCTCTCAGGTTCCTTCTTTTCCTTTACCTCCCTGGTTCCCTTCCATTTTCCTGGTTCTTGCTGTTACATCAGGATATGTACTCACAGGATTTGGTGCTAGGATCCACAAATGAGGGAGAACATATGTCTTGTTTCTCTGAGTCTGTGTTACTTCACTTAATATAACAGTTTCTAGATCCATCCATTTACCTGCAAATTTAATTATTTCATGTTTCTTTATTGCTGAGTAGAACTCCATTGTATAAACGTACCACAGTTTTGTTAACCACTTGTCAGTTGAGGGCACTTATGTTGTTTCTAGCTCTTAGCTATTGTGAAAGAGCAGCAACAAATATAGTTGTATAAGTCTCTTGGCAATAGGATGAGTCCTTTGGGTATATGCCAAGGAGTGGTATAACTGGGTCATATGGTAGGTTCATTTTCAGATTTTTGTTTAATGGAAGGTTTGTAAAAAATTTTTATTTTCATTATTTTTAGTTTATGTGTATGAGTGTATTGCCTGCATGTGTGTAAGTGCACCAATATTGTGCAGTGCCCATGGAGGTCAGAAGAAGGCATTGGATCCCCTGGAACTGGAGTTATGGATGGTTGTTAGCTGCCATGTGGGTGCTGGGAATTGAACCTGGGTCCTCTGCAAGAGCAGTCAGTGCTCTTAACCGCCGAGCCCCCATTTTTTTTAAGAGTTCTCCACACTGTTTTCCGTAGGGATTGCATGAGTTTGCAATCCCACCAGCAGTGAACGAGTATTCCCCTTTCTCCATATCGTCTCTAGTATTTGGTATCATTTTTTCTCTTGATCTTAGCCAGTCTGACTGGGGTAAGATGAAATTTAAGGTAATTTTAATTTGCATTTCCCTAATTACTAATGATGTTGAACACTTTTAAAGATGTTTCTTAGCCATCTTTATTTCTTCTTTTGAGAACTCTCTGTTTAGAACTTTAGCCCATCTTTTAATTGTGTCATTTGTTTTCTTGATTCTTTGTTTTTTGAGTTCTTTATGTATTCTGGATATTAAATGTTTGTCAGATGTGTCACTGGTGAAGATTTTTTTCCCACTTTGTGTGTTTTCTCTTTACATTCTTGATTGCTTCTTTTGCTCTACAGAAGCTTTTTAGTTTAATGAGGTCCCACTTGTTGATTGCTGACCTTAATTCCTGAGCAACTGGTGTCTGATTTAGAAAGTCCTTTCCTATACCTATATCTTGTAAGTTACTGCTAATGTTTTCTTCAAACAGTTTCAGAGTTTCCAGTTTCACATTGAGGTCTTTGATCCATTTGGAGTTGACTTTTGTGCAAGGTGAAAGATAAGGATCTAATTTCATTCTTCTACAGGTGGAGATCCAGTTTTGCCAGCACCATTTGTTGAAGATGCTGTCTTTCCTCCATTGTGTGTTGTTGGCACCTTTGTCAAATATCAAGTGGCTGAAATTGCATGTACTCATGTTTGGGTCTTCAGTTATGTTCCATTGATCTATGTGTCTATTTTTGTGCCAGTACCATGCTGTTTTTTGACTATAGCTCTGTAATATAGTTTGAAATCTGGTATTCCCCCCAGCATTACTCTTTGTGCTCAGGGTTGCTTTGGCTCTCTAAGGTCTTTTGTACTTTCATAGGAATTTTAGGATTTTTTTTTCTAAATCTGTGAAGACTGTCATGGGGATTTTGATTGGGATTGCATTGAATCTATATATTGCTTTTGGTAGGATGGTTATTTTCACAATGTTAATTCTTCCAGTCAATGAGCATGGGAGGTCCTTCCATCTCACGCTGTCTTCCTCAATCTCTCTCTTTAAAGATTTAAAAATTTCATTGTAGAGATCTTTGATGTCTTTTGTCAGGTTTATACTGAGATATTTTTATTTTGAGGCTGTTGTGAATGGGAGGGTTTCCCTGTACTCTTTCTCTGATTGCTTGTTATTGGTATATAGAAAGGCTACTGATTTTCATATATTAATTTTGTATACTGCCACTTTACGGAAAGTGTTAATCAGTTCGAGGAGTTTTCTGGTGGAATTTTTTGAATAATTTAAAG
>NW_008345290.1:3358457-3383475 GCF_000622305.1 Nannospalax galili
ACATCATCTGCAAAAAGGGATAATTTGATCTCTTCTTTTCCAATTAGCACTCCTTTAATTTCCTTTTTCTTGTCTTATATCTCTAGCAAGAGTTTGAAGCAGTATATCAAAAAGGAGTTGAGATAGTTGATATCCTTGTCTGGTTCCTGATTATAATGGGAATGCTTCCAGTTTTTTTTCTTTTATAATGGATGTTGGCTGTGGGTTTGTTGTATGTAGCTTTAATTATGTTGAGGTATGTTCCCTACAGTCCAATTCCTTTTAGGACTTTTATCATGAATGCATACTGAATTTTGTCAAAGGCCTTTTCTGCATCTATTGAGATGACCATGTGATTTTTGTGTTTGACTCCATTTATATGATTTATGACATTTATTGACTTGTGTATATTGAACTATTCCTGCATCTCTGGAATAAAGCCTACTTGATCATGATGAATGATCTTTTTGATGTATGTCTATATGTGGTTTGCAAGTATTTTATTGAAAATTTTTGCATCTGTGTTCATTAAGGATATGGGTTTATAGTTTTCTTTTTTGGTTGCATCTTTGCCTGGTTTTGTTACTAGAGTGATGATGACTTCATAGAAAGAATTTGGGAGTTCTTCCCCTGCTTCTATTTTTTTAAATAATTTAAGTAGTATTGGTTTCAGATCTTTAAATTTCTGGTAGAAGTCTACTGTAAATCCATCTCTGCCTGGGCTTTTATTAGTTGGGAAGTTTTGTATTACTGTTTCAATTTCCTTATATATTATGGGTCTGTTTAAATGGTTGACCCCTTCTTGGTTTAGCTTTGGTGGTTCCCATGATTTTAGATATCCATCCATTTCTTTTAGGTTTTCAAATTTAATATAGAGTATAGGTTTTTAAAATATTCCCTTATAATGTTCTGGATCTTTTGAGTGTCTTTTGTGATGTTTCCCCTTTCATCTCTGATTTTGTTGATTTGGATTTGCTCTTTCTTTCTTTTGGTTAACTAGGTTAAGGGTCTGTCTGTCTTGTTTAGCCTTTCAAAGAACCAGCTCTTAGATTCATTGATTCTTTGTATTGTTTTCTTTGTTTCTATTTCATTAATTTCTGCTCTGGTTTTTGTTATTTCTTCTTGTTTGCTGTGTTGGGGTTTTATTTGTTCTTGCCTTTCCAGAGTGTTGAGTTGTGATGTTAAGTCATTTATTTGTGCTCTTTCTGATCTTTTAATATAGGCACTTAGAGCTCTCTACTTCCCTCTTAGGACTGCTTTTAAACTGTCCCAGAGGTTTTGTTGTGTTGTACTGTCCTTTTTGTTTAATTCTGGGAATGCTTTTATTTCTTTCTTAATTTCTCCTTTGACCTACTCATCAGGAGTGTGTTGTTTAATCTCCATGAGTTCGTGTAGTTCCTAGGGCTTCTTCTGTTGTTGATTTTAAGCTTTATTGCATTGTGGTCTGATAGAATCCATGGAATTATTTCAGTTTTTTTTTTTTGTATTTTTTGAGGTTTGTTTTGTGCCCTGGTATGTGGTCAATTTTGGGGGTGCTGAATAGATAGTATATTCTTTGGTGCTTGGGTGGAATATTCAGATGCCTGTTAGGTCCATTTGATGTATGGTGTCATTTAATTCAGATGTCTCTCTGTTTATTCTTTGTCTGCTTGATCTGTCTAATGGAGACAGTGGGGTACTGAAATGCCCTACTATTACTGAGTTGGAGTTAATCTGTGCCTTAAAGTCCTGTAATGTTTTTTTTTTAAATGAATTTCCATACTCCAGAGTTTGGTGCATATATGTTCATGATTGTAATATCTTGTTGGTTAATTGTTCTTTTGATCAGAATGAAGTGACCCTCTATCTCTTCTGATTAGTTTTAGTTTGAAGTCTATTTTGTCAGATATTAGAATTGCTACCTCTGCTTGTTTCTTAGTGCCTTTTGCTTGAAATACTCTTTTCTATCCTTTTACCTAAAGGTAGTGCCTGTCCTTGAAGGTGAGATGGATTTCTTGCAGACAACAAATGGATGGATTTTGTTTCTTAATCCATTCAACTAACCTTTGTCTTTTTCCCGGGGAGTTCAGTCCATTGATAATTTTAAAGTTATTATTGAAAGATATGTATTGATTTCCATCATTTTGATTACTGTTTGCATTCTTTGTCTAATTTTGTGTTTCCGTAATTATTCCCTCATTTAGTTTCTTTCTGTTGACCCTGGGGTATAGTTGTTCCTTTCTCCATTCCTTGTATTGCTTCAAGTATTCTTTGAAGGTCTGGTTTTGTGGACATGTATTCTTTCAGCCTATTCAAGTCATGGAAGATTTTTCTTTCCCCTTCAACTATAATAGACCTTTTTTTCAGGGTAAAGTATTTAGGTTGGCATCTGTGGTAATTTAGAACTGGAAATACCTTGATCCAGGTTCTTCTGGCTTTCATAGTTTGCATAGGTAAGTCAGCTATAATTCTGATGGGTTTTTCCTTTATATGCGACTTGTTTTTCTTTTGCAGCTTTCAGTATTCTCTCTTTGTTCTGTACATTTAATATTTTTACTATGATATGCTGTGAGGAGTTTCTTTTCTTGTCCTGTCTATTTGGTGTTTAATGTGCTTTTTGTATTTGTATGGGAATTTCTTTCCTTAATTTTGAGAAATTCTCTTCTACAATCCTGTGTAAGATCTGGTCAGTACTGTTAACCTGAAAGTCTTCTCCTTCCTCTATGCCTATAATGTGTAGATTTGTCTTTTTATGGTGTCCCACAATTCCTGCATTTTCCATTCCTGTGTGTTTTTAAAATCTTTCATAATCTTTGCTTGAGCGGTCCAATTTTTCAACTTTATTGTTCAGTGTTGATACTGTTTTCCATTTCATTTGTGCTAGTGGCGAGGCTTGTTGTTTCAAATTGGTTTATTGAGTTTTGCACTTCCTTCTTCATTTAAGCCTGAGTTTTCTTCAGTGTATCTATGCCTTTTGTGAATTCAGTCAGAAGTTTATCCCTATCTTCTTTTAGTTCTTTGATTTGTTTGTGTGTTCTTTAAATTCACTGAATTCTTTGATTATGTTTATGATTGTTCTTTTAAATTCTGTGTCCTGCCTTATTTCTAGGGGGTTCTCCTTATAGAAGTAGAAGTCTCCTATGGGATTGATGGAGTTTAGTGGGAACATACTATTTTGGTTTTCTGTATTATTTTTCTGTTGTGATTTTGCCTGTGGATTCTTTTGTTATTTGTGATACTGGTGTGAAACTCAAGCCTTACTTTGTTGAGTTGAGGTCTGCTTCTGTTTATTTTATTAGTTTGCCCTGGTTGTTTTCTTGTTAGATATGTAAATCTGGTTGGTCTAGGTTTCAGGTTCTCTCAGATTTTATATTGAAGGAAACTGATTGCTTCAGATCAGCCAATCAGGAGCTCCCACAGAACTTGGGCCTCCCACAGAGGCCCAAGTCAGGCTCCACTCAGGTACACTGAGGCTTCCTTCCAATGTCTGGGCCCTTACTTGTGGGAATTTGGGAATTTGGGAAGTTCACTAAGGGAAGACCAGATTTAAGCACCTTCTGCTAAGGTCTTAGCCCCTACTGTAGGGCAGGGAAGTCTAGCCCTGGCTAAGTGGGAGGGGCCTCACATGGTCCCAATGCAGAGGGTCAGGCATGGGAAGATTTGGAGAAGCTCACTACCACTAGAGACCAGATCCAGGCACTCTCAGGCAGTCTGCTAAGGTCTTAGCCCCTACTGTAGGGCAGAGACATCTAGCCCTGGCGAAGTCTGGATCTATGTCTTACCTGGCCTACTGCAGCTCTAAGAACCCACTCTCACTCCCTAGTACTCTGTTATGGTTCTTAAAAAAGTTTTCTGTGCCTTTAGAACTAGATTCTTTTCCTTCCATGCCTAGTATCCATAGATTTAATGTGTTTTCAGATTGCCAGGTATTTCTTGAATTCCCTCTGTTACCTTCCTATTTTATCTTTGTTTTATTTGATTGTTCCAGTTCCTCCACATTGTCTTCAAGCTCAGTTAATCTGTCTTCTTTTTGATCTGTTCTTTTGGTGAAACTCTCCACAGAGCCTCTTTATTTGACTTACTGTATTTTGTTTGTTTTTTGAGACAGGGTCTCTCAGTAGCCCCAGCTGGCCTAGAGCTTGCTATGTAGAGGACCAGGTTAACCTTTATTTCACAGAGATCCTCCTGCCTCTGCTGGGATTAAAGGCGTGTGCCACCAGGCTTGGCCTCTCTTACATTCTTTCATTTCTAGGAGTTCAGATTGTTTTTCCTTCAGTTTTCTTTGTTGAGCTTCCTCTTCATACCTTACATCACCTTATTTCATTCAGCTGTTTGTGCTCTCAATCAGGAGCTTATTTTCTTTGATTTCTTTGATCTTTCTTATCATTCATTCTTTTGTGTTCTCTGTGATTTCATCTAACTTACACTTACTAGATGTCATTGCTGTACAATTAGTAATTTTAAAGTTGTGTTGCCTTGGTTTTTCATGTTTCTTTTGTCACTGTGCTGGGATTTACACTTCTGGTATTATTTCTTTGCTTGTTTTTTTTTTTTTTAAATCCGTATTCTTTCAGTTGAAGTATTTGCAATGTTCATGTGGGACTTGGCTGTGGTAGAAGTAAGTGCTAAGTTCAAATAATAGTTCCTCAGTCCAGGAGCTCAGGATGTAAACTTGTAAACTGGTGTAAACTCTGTATTATTCCTTAGTAAGATACTCACTTCAAGATCAACCACAGTTGCTTGATGTTATCACTATGCAAATATATTAGTCAGTCAACAACACTGATGCATTTGGCTTTAATAACTCTTGAAGGATCAATAACCAAGGATAGTTTGGAGTATATTCAGATTTTAGTTAATAAGATTAGGAGACTGAGAGAAGTAGGTTGGGTTAGGATAAGGATTAAAGTTGAAATGGGAAAAAATTGAGATGGGTAAAGTGACTGAAAGGGAAAGTTGGGATAGTGTTAGCGTCCGCAGAGTTTAGAGATTGTTAAAGCTATGGAAAGTTATAAAGAAGTAAAAGAGGAGGGGATGAGGATGAGATAAGAAAAGATGTAGGAACAAGAAAGGGAGTATATGTGATGTACCTGAAGAGTGTAGTTAAGAACTTCTTATGAGGCTGGAGAGACGGCTCAGCGGTTAAGAGCACTGACTGCTCTTGCAGAGGACTCAGCTTTCGTTCCCAGCACCCATATGGTGTCTAACAACTGCTTGTAACTCCAGTTCCAGGGGATCCTACGCTGCCTTCTGACTTACGCAGCCATTGCATGACATTGGTGCACTTACATACGTGCAGGCAATCCACTCATACAAATGAAATAAAAGTACATCTTACAGTAAAAACTGGGTGGAGAAACAAACATCATCTTAAACCTAATTGAGCAATGTACAAACAAAAGCAAAACCATCATGAAACATATATGCAAGAGTGGAAATTAATAGAAAATAATAAATAAAAAGAATGCTTGCAGAATGAATTGCTGGCACAGCTATGCTGAATTGAAAGATGAAATTTTTAGACCCATCTGGCTCTAGGTTCCACATGGTGCTGACTGTGAGGGTAGATGGAAGTTTGTGGTTTCTGAAGCCTCAGTGTTTTGAGGGTTCTGGTGTGTGGGGGAGGGGAGGTTGTAAGACCTTTCCTGGCAGTTCCCTTAGACACCTGTACTCCACAGTGGTCTCTTCTGGTCCTTCAGGTCTTCCTAACTTTTAATTAAGTTAATTCTTGGAAAGTTTCATACATTTATATAATGTATTATGGTTATTCTTTCCCTGTCGTCTTATCTCTCTCCCACCCTTATCCAACTACTTCAACCTGTCCCTTTCTCAGAATCATGACTTTTGGTTTTGTGACCCATTTAGTTTAACCAGGGTCATCTGTGTAACCTTTGGAGCCTGGTGGGATCACCAGTACATATACAACTGAAGGCACTGACTACCCCTTTCTCTGAATCTGAGATTCAAGACCGTTTAACAATATGGAGTAGGCCTCCCTGGGCCCCTCCGTCACCTATGCCTGCTTATGCAGACCCAGTGTAGACATTTGCAGTTGTGGAGATTGTGATTGCAATGGCTGTGCATGTCTTCTTTCCAAGAAGACTAGAAGATAGCTTTTTTTTTTTTTTTGAGAGACATAATGGACTCTGTCGTCATCATGTTTCTGATGTACACTAGCTTTGACTATGGATACATAGTAGTAAAAACAAGTACCCTCCTCACAGAAGTGTTAGGAGAATTAGTTATTGTATGTATATTTATTGACATACTATAGGTTCATAATGCTAACTTATATTCTGATTTACGTAATGTGCTTCTCATTAAAATGCCAAATAGAGTTTCTTTTTCTCCCACAGATATATGGTGGATTGTTTTCTGAAGATAAGTGTTGGTACAGATGCAAAGTTCTGAAAACCATCAGCGATGAAAAGGCAGGAAATATGTATCAATTTTTTGACTTTAAGAATATTTATTTCGGTTCCATGGCTTTAAAGAATTTAATTTTTATTTAAAATTTACTTGTG
The DNA here is from genome assembly GCF_000622305.1 of Nannospalax galili. Taxonomy (NCBI): domain Eukaryota; kingdom Metazoa; phylum Chordata; class Mammalia; order Rodentia; family Spalacidae; genus Nannospalax; species Nannospalax galili. The sequence continues at coordinate 3,364,940 of NW_008345290.1, forward strand.
TGCACACGTGTTTTTGGAGGTCAGAGGACATACTGAGGGAGTTGGTTCTCTCTTCCCACCCTTTTGGTCCTGGGGGTTGAATTCAGGTTGTCAGGCTTGGCAGCAAGTGCCCTCACCCACTGAGCCATTTCACTGGCCTTTGCTTTCAAAACTTGATGCTTTCTGAGTTCGTTATTGTTCATAATAATGCCTAGTTTAATGAACCTACAAATTAATGAAAACATGTTTTTCTTCTTGGTGAATATGAAAGAAACTAATTTTTTTAAACATATAAGAATCAAGAATATTCTTCTGAGTTTAAGTTGCTGTACAATCATTAGGTCATTTAAAAATAGATGATATAATTTGTGGATTAGTTGGTTCTTCGTACATCATTTCTTAATTGTTCTTGCTATTGAACTTTAAAGTTTATTTTACTGAGATTAATGAGTAGAAAAGTAAAACTTGTTTTATCTTGAAGTTAGATGTATTTTTTATTTAATTGTGAATATTATTAACAATAAAAATTAGTTTGTCATTTCTAATACCTAAGTTAAATGTGATAATTTTTTTGTTAAGGTATTTTATTTTTTTGCATTGAAAGCTTGTGGAAGGTTTTTCTTTCATAAGTTCATACATATATAATATACTTCGATCATATCCATTTCCCTTCCATTATTCTGTGCTACCCCCCCTCCCCACCAAACCCCTTTTTCTTCTCAGTAAATTCCCCAGTAAAAGTTAACATTTGTCTTTGCAAGTATTGGGTTCAAGGTCTAACTACAGCAGGGTTTAAGTTCATCTAATTAGACTTGATAACTTTACCTTTTCAGATTTTATTGTTTCCAACTTGAACTTAAGAATGTAGCTTGGTTTTACTATTAGAGATTGGAAAGGGATATAAATGCCATATACACAGGTTTTATAAAAATTCAGTGTTTAAACTGGGTGTGGTGGCACATGCCTTTAATCCCAGCACTCAGGAGGCAGAGGCAGGGGGATCACTGTGAGTTCAAGGCCAGTCTGGTCTATATAGCGAGTTCTAGGCCAGCTGGGGTGGGGAGACCCGTCTCAAACAAACCAAAAACCAAACCAAATCAAACAAAATCCAGTGGTTAAAAAAGACAAAATAGGGATTGGAGAGATGGTTCAGTTGTTAAGAGCACTAGCCGCTCTTGCAGAGGACTCAGGTTCTATCGCAGCACCCACATAGTGGCTAACAACCATCTGTTCCAGGGGATCTGACACTGTCTTCTGACCTCTGTGGGCATTGTATGACATGGGTGCACTGATACACAGAAAACAAAATTAATAAATAAAATATTTAAAAAACAAAATAAACAGTACTATTGGAATCTAGTCCCAAATATAGAATTTTTCTTTGAGGATATTATTAGAGTTCTGTTTTTGCATGCATTTTGTCAATCTGAGGTAAAATTTATAGGGACCATTAACAGATTTTCAATCTAATTTCACCATTACTATTTGCCTCCTACTTTTCCTAGTGTCTTGTGAGATACATTGACTATGGAAATACAGAGATCCTAAACCGATCTGATATAGTAGAGATTCCCCTGGAACTGCAATTTTCAAGTATTGCCAAAAAGTATAGACTTTGGGGACTACAGATTCCTTCTGGCCAAGAAGTTACCCAGTTTGATCAGGTAAGTCACAGATTTAAATAATTTTGTTAATGGAAGTAAAACTATATGCTTGAAAGATATGCACAGTTAAATGTCTTTAGCTTTGTTCATTGTAAAAGCTTATATGTATTACTGGAAAATATGAATTACAAAACAATTCAGGATTGGGATATAGTTTATGGTAGAGCTCTTGCCTAGTGTGCTCAGACCCTGGGATTGGTCCCTAGTACTACCAAATAAAAAATATCATAAAATACATGAAAAATTACATCCTTGTTTTCATCTTTGGTAGGTAATCATTCTTAATGATTAAAGAAGTGATTTTATATATGTGTTAAAAATATGAATAGCTTCTCATGTAAAAGTTAAAAAGATTATCTTTTATAGAAAAATTTTGCTATTTTGTTAACATTTGACTTTTTAAGTATTGGGTTTGTTTTTATTTTGGGCAGTACTAGGGATTAAATCTAGAAGGCCCCTTCCCCCAATCTTTAACTTAACCTTGCCCATAAATAACACTAATTTGAAATTACTAGTATTACAAGGAATCAGATTTTTTTCATTTAGTCAGTGTGATGGTCAGTTTTAAATGTCAACTTGCCATAACCTAGAAAGACCTGGGATGAGTCTCAGTTGAGGAATTATGCAGCTCAAGTTGGTTGTGGGCACGTCAGTGGGGATTTGTCTAGATTGTTAATTGGTGTAGGAAGGTCCAACCCATTGTATGCTGCACCATTCTCTGGATAGGGTGTCTTGAACTATTAAGACAGGAGAAATCAGGATGAGAGGAACAAGCAGGCAGCGTGGATGTATTTGTTTCTCTCTGCACTTGAGGGTGGATATGGTATGAACAGCTGTTTGAAGCTCCGGCCTCTGTGATTTCCCTGCAATGATGGATTTATAAGCTACATAACCCGTTTCTGTTCCTGTGTTGCTTTCTGTTAAGATATTTGATTACAGCAGCAATTGAAACTAGACTAGGCAGAGACCCAGTGTTTGATAAAATAATTGGCAGTATTTTGTTAATGTAGATTCTAGTTTGTATTTATTTTAATTGCGCTGTGGGCCAGCAATTCATTTTGGAAGACACAATTTCAAATTTTATATATACATACATATATATATATATGTAAAACTTGATAAAATTTGACAATTTGGGGGGTAGAGTACCTTCATTTAAATGTTACACATTAATTTTAAGAAATAATTATGATTCTTTTGTGGTTTAGGAATCATTTTTAAAAAATGGACAGAATCTGGACTAATGACTTAATTAACCTTGACAGCCACAGTTTACTATTCTACCCCCCAAAACAATGAATAAATGTGGGGATGCTTGAGAATGTATCAGAGCACTGCACTGAAAGACAAATGCCCCATCTTCATTGAATTTAGTGAAGATTGGGAAAGAAGCTTGGCATTGTGTGCCTGAGGTAGTCTAGAACTAGGGATGAAAAAGCAAGATTGAGAAAGACTGCTGGCTGTTAAGGGTGAATCCAAACTTGCATTTCCACAATGAAGTGGGAGAAATGGCTTTAAATAAAATTGTGATTGAGGCATGACTTGAGGACACAGTTTTAGGGGCGGAGTGCTAGACAGAGTTCCAGAAGCACAGTTCCAGGGCACAGAGATGGTTCCAAGAGATATCTCAGGGAATGAGTGTTCTCAGAGTTTGGATCTACTCTTAAAAACTAAATTTAAGAGTCAGAATGTTTTATTGAGGTAATTGTGATGTTGGCATAGTAACACTGTACTTTTGGTGAGTGATAGTGCTGGTAAGTCATTTCAAGCTCAAGTGGCTTATGCGAACAGTAACTTAATCAGTATAAGGAACTGTAATGAAAATTTGAAAACTTTGTATTAGCCTCTTTTTTTGGTCATTTTTCAGAATCTTGTAGGTGTGTTGAGTGTTATACTCAATTGGCATTGCTAGTTACATTTAAGACTATTTCTGCATATATAGATATTAGACTTTCCTAAAGTATAGATATTATAAAATTGCTCTCAAAGTTTTTGATTTAAAATAGGTTTACTATTTGAGTAAATGCTTTGATCAAGGTAGAAGCTTATTTTGAATTTCCCACATGCCTAGAAGCATGGAGTCTAAAATTACAGACTTCAGAATTCATCTGTTAAGGAAATTGTGATCTAGAACAATTAAATGAGTTACAAAGCTAATTAGTACCGAAACAGGGCTAGAATTCAAATCCATTGCTAGAAATAAGTTGCTTTTTTCTCAAGAGTTTTGATATTGAAGGAATCAGCTAGCTGGGAATGGTCTTATATGCCTCATAGATTCTTTAATAGTGGGTGCTCTATTGTATGTGATTGCTTAGCCCAGTGAAAAGGGCATTGACTAGAACTGAGCTGAATTATAAAAAATAGTAATTGTTCACAAACTCTGCTTAGAAAGTACTTGCTTGGTTATTCTTAGCAAGGAGTTGCATACATTTGGGACACACAGCTTTATGTAAATCCATCTCTAATAGAAAGTAGATTATTTTTGTTTGAGTGCATATGCTGTTTTTTTTTTTTTGGTGTTTTTGAGACATGGTCTCCCTGTAGCCCCAGCTGTCCTGGAACTTACTATGTAGACCAGGCTGGCTTTGAACTCACAGAGATCCACCTGCCTGTGCCTCCCAAGTGTTGGGATGAAAGGTGTGCGCCACCACGCCTGACTTCATATGCTATTCTAAGACATGAATTCTTGATATAGTAAAAGCTGCATGTATTCAAACAATAATTTTCAAACACTTCCTAGGGTTAAAAGCTAAACTTGGATTTTAGATGGGCTTTTGGCAACACTAGTTTAAACCAAGGATTTTTGTAGATAAAATAAATACCAGAAATTACATCTGATTAAAAATTTAATATGATTCATTTCAGTGAATCACATTTTGAGATTGTTGGCTTTACTTGCTGGATCTCATTCAATTGGTCATATCTTTTAGACCATATTTGTTATTTATATTGGCATTCTTGTTGTTTCAAACCCTTGGTGTAATGTATGCATTTCTAATTTTTTGAGGCAGGGTTTTGTTATGTAGTACAGATTGAATTTGAATTTTCCCTACAGTTTAGCCTGACTTTGAACTTGCTGTATTCTGTCTCAGCTTCCTAAATGTTGAGAATACAATGCACCACCATACGCAGCTTGTATTTCTAAATTCTATGCTTGAAAATTTTATAAAACCTATGTTTTTGTTAAGTATTTTGTCCTTTTGGCTTATGAGTTAAACACTTTCTGTCTTTTTTTCTTCCCCCTTGATTCCCCTGTCACATCTTCTTCCCATTCCCTCTGGAACCCTTCTTCCCCGCCCCTCAATAACTACTGAGTTTAATTAGGATAGTTTGCATGTGCATGAGTGTGGAGTTATTTACTGGATTATAGGCAACTTCTTAGAAGAAAAATGACTACCCTTCCCCCAGCAGCATCAGCTGTTCCTGAGCTAGAGGTGGGGCCTCATTTGATTTTCCCTATCCATGCTGGGATATTGATGGGCTTGAACTTTGTACTGTCTTGTGCAGGTAACCATGACTACTGTGAGTTCATGCGTATAAGAATCATGTCATGTCCAGAAGACAAAGTTTCATAGCGTTCTTCCTCACCCTTTATCACCCTCTGTCTCTTAACAGTCTTTCTGCCCCTTCTTCCAAGATGGTCCCTGAGGTGCGTGTGTGCGTATGATATAAATGTTTTGTTTGTCTGAGCATTCAAGAAGTCATTTATTCTTAGTACTTTGACTATTTCTGAGACTCTACATTAACTGCTGCCTACTACAAAAAGCTTATCCGGACAAGGTTGAGAGCAGCACTAACCTATGGGTATAAGCATAAATATTTAGAAGACAGCTTGATAGCATAACCATTTACCCCAACAATAATAAGGTCCCATCTAGGGCCCAAGACTTCCCCTTGTCTTTTTAAAATAGTGGTGATTGGTGATATTTAGCATATAGTTTGAATAATTTCTGATCCTTTAGATGTATTCTTTGAGGCCAAGGTATTCTTAATCCAATATTAAATTGAATTACAGTGAAATTTTTTCTTTGTAACTTTATGTATTTTAAAACATTCTAAGGAGTCCACAAAAATTTCATTGGACTGATAAAAGAGCCCATGCATAAGAAAAGTTAGTGACTTGTATATAGGTCTTACTTTTGTCCTTTATATTGCTATAGTGTTAGAGGAATAAAGTGTTTAATGCTTACCAGTTTTCAGCGGTTTCTTAGATCTCGAAGTTTTTCCTTTCTTCTTAAATGAAGTGAGCTTGTATTGTCTAGTTTTTAGTTTTTAGTTTGCATCCTTGTTTTTTTTATTGCAATTGGCATAATTCTTATTTGGTTTCCTTATAAATTTTAGTTTTCATATTTACTGAGAATATAGTTAAAAATAAAGCTCCTTTCTCTAAGAGAGATATAATCCATTTATTTTAATGATGCCCCTGTTATAAGGAAGGCATGAATGGATAAATTTGAGCAGTACCCACTCATTTTGTGTTTTAAATTTATGCTTTATATATACTAAAAAAATTAGTAATTTCATTTATTGCATAGGGTGCAAATCAGGAAAAGAATTTAGAGAAATCACGAAAAGCATAATTAGGTAGTATCAAAGTAATTGCAGGAATCAAAAATTTCAAGAATAGTAAAGTTTTAGTAAAATTAAGTCTCAAAATGCCTTCTGATCTCAAATATGTTTTAGCTTTATCTTTCTCAGTGTAGTGGGTTGTTGATAGTGAAAATTTAGCAAGAATTTCATTTCTCACATGACTTCTTGTACACTAATTATACTGGTGTGGCTTCTTTAAAGTTCTACCTAGGAGAGTTTTGAATAAACAATTCCTAGTGTCTCACATCCTATAATTTTAGTGGGTTAGCTTTCTTTCTTTTAAACTTGCATGTTGTGCTCTTAGTTTAAAACTACCTGGCTCTGTCTTTAAAATAATAACCAATTTTTGTTGGAATTGAACACCCTTTTTTAGATACCAAAGAAAAAATTTTCAGTGTATTGTAACTCCTAAGAATACCATCATTATATTGGAGCCAGAGTAGTCAACACAATCTTCTAGGTTAAAAAATTACTGTAGTATATTTAATTAGTATTCTTTAAAAAGTTTAGAAATATGGCTAAATATTAGTTTTATCTCTAGAAAGAAAAATTTTCACAAAATAATTAAAATACATTTGTATACATTCATGTATATGTTCATACAGTCAACAGCATAGTAATCTTGTCTTGAGATTGTAAGGAGAAGAAATGTGTTGTTTGGAGTAGAAACTAATTGATGTAGCTGGTTTGTGTCTTTTTTGTCTTATCTTTCTTAGGGAAGAACCTTTTTGGGGAGCTTGACTTTTGAAAAGGAAATAAAAATGAGAATTAAAGCATCCTATCAAGATGGAACAATTATTGCTCAGGCTGAGGATGGCACTGTTGATATAGGAGAAGAAGTGGCTAAGAAAGGCTTTGCAGAAAAATACAAAATTACCTCTGGCATGGACATCTGTGAGGCAAAGAAATCAGATTCTAGTCAGCTTTCTCTCAGGAACCTCAAGAATCCCATTCCCTCGTGGGGGCGCAGATCAAACCATTCAACCTTCAGCAGGCCAAAGGGGCATTTTAATGGGAAGTTGGCTCTTGATGTGAAGTGTGAGACTAATGCAGGAAATCATGTGACATTTCCAAAGTAAGACTAACTTGGTGGGGGTTTTAGTTTTAATCAATTTTAAAATTTATTGTAGTGACTCTTGCAGAAGTTAGTTCTTAACACTTTTGGAATCCTTAACAATGCCTATGATGTTGTGAGTGATCTTGAGGGATGACACTGATAACTTCTGTTATTTAACATTTGTTCCTCTCTTCTTTAGCAGGAATATTTCCCTTAAAAACCAGTTTGAAAGAAAAATCGTTTCTGAATTGTTTAAAGTTCATTTGCCAACTTTTCATTCCAATTCTTTTGAATATCTTCATCAAGAATAAAAATCTAGAGCTGGAGCCCTAACTTAGCAGTTAAGAGCACTTACTGCTCTTCTAGAGGACCTGGGTTCAGTTCCCAGCACTCTACCCACATGGTGGCTAACAACCATCTTTAACTTTAGTTCCAAGGGATCTGAAGTCTTCTTCTGGCTTCCATGGGGATTGCAACACTGAGTGCACTTACATACATCCAGGCTAACACTCATAAAGTAAAAATTAAAAACTAAACAATAAGAAAAGAATAAAAATCTACCTTAAATATTATTCAAACAAAGACTGGCATTTTAGATAAGATTTGAAGTTGGGGCTGAAAGGATAGCTCGGTGGTGGAGTATATGCTTAGCATGCATGAAGTCCTACATTCAGTTTCCATTCTAGTAAGGGAAAAAGAGTGGATGTTTTTCCTCTGGCTCTAAGAATACTTTCTATGAGTTTACAAAAGGCTCTGTTATTCTTGTGAAAGCTTGTGAGGAAATTTTTTGATCATTCCATAAGAAATTCATTTCTTAATAAATTTTTTTTCTATTTTTTGTAGTCCTAATAATCAAACCCAAGGCATCATGTATGCAAGGTCTACACTTTTACCAGCTGAGCTACTTCCTCAACCTATGTTTTAATTTTAATTAACTAATTAATTATTTAGGTTTTTTGAGACAGGGTCTCCCTGTAGCCCTAGCTGGCCTGGAACTTACTATGTAGACCAAACTGGCCTCAATCTCACAGAGATCTGCCTGCCTCTGCCTCCCAAATGCTGGGATTAAAGGCATGTGCCACCATGCCCATCCTCTATGTTTTTATTTTAATTGACTCAATAATTGTACATACTTGGGCTGGAGAGATGTCTCAGTGATTAAGAGCTCGTATTTCTCTTGCAGAGCCACCCACATCAAGCAGCTAACAACCACCTGTAATTCCAGCTCCAAGGGATCGGACACCTCTGTCCTTCATGGGCTCCAGTACTAATACACACACACACACACACACACACACACACACACACACACACACAATATTAGAAAGAAATAAAATAATTGAACATACATATGATGTATGGTGTGATATTTCAATTCATGTGTATCATGTGGTCAGAAGATCAGAAGAAGTGGCCTGTCATCTCAGATGTATGTAGTTTGAGTACCCCCTTTAAATAATTTTGAATTACCTACTTGAAGCAGAAAGCTAGATTAGATATTCATATATACCAGTATATTATTATCTATGGTGATTCAACCCATGTTATCATTGCAGTTTGATGGAATTTTTCCAGTGCTTTAGGAACTAAATTGTCAAAGTTGGAGGTCCTAGGGAGGGGGATTAGAAGAAACTAACACAGAAATATTGTTTACTTTGTTCTTTGGAGTTGACTGTACTGAGAGGAATTTGGAATACAAGCGATTGGAGGCATAATTTTTGAAGTATGACTCAGTTATATAATCTAGTTTCCAGTAAAATAATTTACTTTTTATTTGTGTTTTGATGTAGGGTTTCACTAGCCCAGACTAGCCCAGACTGTTCTCAAATTTATGTAGCTGAAGACAGTCTCAGACTTGTTATTTTCCTGCCTTGGTCTTCTGAATTTTGGGATTTCAGGCTTGTGCCAATATGCCCAACTTAAGTTATTTTTTAGTGTTGCAGTAGGCATAATTTTAGTGTTCAAAGATAGAGTATAAACAAGTCAAAGTAATTTCAGTTGGTGAGTTCTGTTAGCCTTAGCATATTTTTAAAAATGAGTAAATTTGTTTTTAACAGGGAAAGTTTGGCTGCTGGTGACTTTAATTTGGGGTCTAATGTCAGTCTGGCAAAAATTAAACAGGACCAGAAACTTATTGAAGAGAATGAAAAACTTAAAATAGAGAAAGATGTTCTTCTTGAAAATTATAAGGCTTTAGAACTGAAAGTTGAACAGACCGCCCAGGAGCTTCAGGTAAAGAAAGTTCACCCGTGAAATCTATGCACTCCTTTTATGTTTTGTCATTCCCTTGATTCTCTCCTGAAATTTAGGTAAGAAGAAATTTTTTTCTGAATTTGAAACTAGTCGTCTTTGGATTTCATTGGATGTTTGACACTTGTTTTTATTTACATTTTCTTTTATGTTCCTTTAAAAATTTTTAATGTTTGTGTGTGGACATGTTAGTTTGTGTGTATGCAGGTGCACGGTGCTTATGGGCACACGAGTGTGGAGGCCAGAGGTTGATGTCAGGTGTCTTCCTCAGTTGTTCTCCATCTTAGTGGTTTTTTTTTTTTTTTTTTTTTTTTTTTTTTTTTTTTTTTTTTTTTTGTTGTTTTGGGACAGAGTCTCACTGTGTAGCCCTGGCTGTCTTGGACCTTACTGTGTAGACCAAGCTGGCCTTGACTTTACAGAGATCTACCTGCCTCTTGCCTTCAGAGTGCTGGATTAAAGGCAGGTGCCACTATACCTGGCTCTGTCATAATTTTTGGAAGAGGGTCTTTGACTGAACCCGGAGTGTCCTGATTTGGTTAGACTTGCTGGACAGCAAGCCCAGAGGTCCTCCCGTCTCTGCATCTGCAGTGCTGAGCTGGAGATGTGTGCTACTGCTGTGTCTGACTTTTTAATGTGGTGCTAGGGCTTGAACTCCATCCTTACACTCATGTGGCAAGTATTTCGCTGACTGAGACATCTTTCTGGCCCCTAAAAACTTTTAAATTATGGAAAGTATCAAACATTCCAGAAAGAGAGAATTAAATAATCCCGGTTTTTACCAGCTTGGGGTGTTCCCATCTTTTGTTAAGTCCATACTTTATATATTATTTTAAAACAAGGCCTACTCATAGTATTTCATTTTCTTATGCATGTATCTATTGCTGATAAAAGAGAGAACTCAGAAACTATACCTTGGAAATGTGTTACACAGCTAAGTGGTAAAGTACTTGCTTAGCATGTGCAAGGTCCTGGGTTAGATTCTAGCCTGTCTCCCCCTCCCCCTAAACCCCAGATTAACCAAATTATAACCATATTACAGATCATACTGAAAATAAGCAGTAATTGTATAATATTGTTTAATATCCAGATGGAGCACATTTCCCATATTGTTTCATGAAACCTTTTTGTTGTTGTTGTTTTGTTTTCTATTTTTTGAGACAGAGTCTCCCTGTGGCCCCTGCTGGCTTGGAACTTGCTATGTAGACCAGGCTGTCCTCAAACTCATAGAGATCTGCTTGTCTTTGCTTTCTGAGTGCTGGGATTAAAGACTTAAGCCACCATGCTTAGTTCCTGAAACCTTTAAAAATTTTAGTTCTTCCAACTGGTACTGGCTGAATGTTCAACAGTTCGATTTGGTTCTGACAGTTAACATTTTTAAACATTTAACATTTTAAGTATACATGAAAATGATTGAATGCTAGTATAAGTACAGTGTCCTCTTTGGCTCTCAGTATGATATGTATGTATTTTGTTTCAGCAAGAGAAAGCAGCTACCATGGATTTGACTAAACATTTAGAAAGTACTCTGAAGACTTGTATAGGTACCAAACTGAAAAATCTGGCAGCTAAGGTGGAGCTATTGAAAGAAATTAGGTACATTAAAGCAAAATTCTGTGTATTTTTGTGCAGTCTTGGTTATTGAAACAGGTGTCTTATGCATACTAGCTGAAAGAATGTTTTATATATGGGAGTGTGTGTGTGTACATGTGTGTGCATGCATGTGTGTGAAGGCCAGAGGACAGCTTCTGGTATTGTTTCTCAGGTACTGTCCACCTTGTTTTTTGAGTCTTTCTCTCACTAGCTAGAAATTTGCCAAGTGGGCTAGTATGGCTGGTCAGTGAGCCTCAGGGATCCCCTGTCTCCACATCCTCAGCCCTGGGATTGCAAGTATGCACCACCATGCCCAGCCTTTTAATGTGGGTTTTGGGGCTCCACCTTGGGTCCTCATGCTTCTGTGACAATTAAGCCATCCCTCCAGCCACCCCCCAAAAGAGTATTTTGAGAAGGATAATTTAAAAGAATTGCTAATTAGTTGGTACTTTGTTTAAATTGTATGTCTACTATTTTTGCTTTTGAGAGTTAATCTTTCTATTTTTGTGACTTCAAAGAGAAAGATTGAACAGTAATTCCCAAGATTAATTTTAACAGGTTTTTTTTGTTTCTTTTTGGTTAGTTTTCTGTTCTTACTTGGAACTATAGTGTCCTAAGTTCATCTCTGTGAGTGAAATTTAAAAAACAACATCCCTCTCCCCAGCTTGAGTGGTAGTTTGATGGGAAACCATCATGTCTAGCTGTATTTTTTACAGTTGTTTTCAGGGGTTTCCTGGAACTGAAGGTTTTAGTAATCTAAATTGATTAATTATACTTTGTCTGAGGAAAAAATACATTATTTGCAAAGTCAGAAGAAAAGGAATTAGTTGGGACTGGAGAGATGGCTCAGCGGTTAAGAACATTGGCTGTTCTTGCAGAAGACCTGGGTTCAAATCCCAGCACCCACATGGCAGCTAACAACTGTCCATAACTCCAGTTCCAGGGGGTCTGATAGCTTCTGTCCTCTGCTAGCATTGCACGACACGGGTGCACTTAACTACATGCAGGCAATACACGCATACCCATACTTTGATGCTGCCATGAATGAATACTGCATGTTGATTCATTTCCCCAGTGGAAATTTATATTTTCCAGTATAAATTTCCTCACATAGCATGTGGTTTTAAGTCTTTTAAGACTTGGATAATTTGGTTCCCCAGAGCCTAATTAAGTTTTGATACACTACTAGAGATAAACCAGGTAGCAGTACTGGCAAAGCTTTGAGCCAGAATGACAGTGTGTTTTAATCCATGTTTGAGGAAAAAATGTGCTATTAGAATGGTGGCAGTCGATTTGGGAGCTAGAAAAAACAATTGGTGTGCCTCGTTAGTTTTTTAATTAGCTTGCTTCTGATTGCTTTGTTTATAGTTTTTTAAAACTTAGTATATGCTGGATACGAGGACTTTGTTATACAAAGTTAGCTGTGCCTAAAATTTTTAGAGAAGGCTTTACAAATCTGATTATAGAACAGAAATTGAAGGCCTTTTGACATTGTAAATTAACTCATATTTTTTGATGTCATGGTCATCTTTTTATACAAAGTTTTTAAAATTTTCATTTTTTCCCCCAGCTAGATGTGATGACATTGTCTGTAGTCACAGTAAATCTCAAGGCCCAGACAAGAAGATGCTCAAGCCTGGAACTTCTGAGGCTAACCTGCAATACAGCATTTATTTATTTATTTATTTATTTACTGATAATGGGAAGATACGTGTCTTTTGGTTCCAGGAAAATATTTGCAATAGAATCTCATTACGTAGCCTTGGCTGGCCTGGGACTCACTGTGTAGACCACTGGGTAGATTCACAGATGTCTGCTTGCCTCTGCGTCCTGAGTGCTCGCATTAAAGCTATGTACCACCATGCCTGCTTAATAGCAATGTCTTGTCTTGAAAAATGTATAAAATTGTTTCACAAATTTTTATGTTAAAAGTTTACATTAAAGTTGTACATTATTTTCTATGAAGCTGTAGGCTAGTGCTGTAAATAGTAACTTTTAGATTATTTAAATGAATTTCTCTTATATGGGCTTTGTAATATCAGGGTTTTCCTTTTTTTTGCTGTTTTCTTAAATAGGTGCATCAGTATCAATGTTCATTTCGGGAATGACCTTTCAGATGCTATACAAGTGTTGGATGAAGGAAGCTTTACTACTCTAGCTTCTTTGAATGAATTAGAGAAAATTTGGTCAGAATACAGTGTGGCTCAGGAAAAGATTCAAACTTGTCATAATGAGGTAGGCTAAAAATTTTCTCTCCTATGGTTTTATCTGTTAAACTTAAATATCTTTTGAGAAAACAGAAGGTTTGCAGATACTTCAGTGATACTTCATTTATATAAAATAAATGCTTATCTTAGGAGAAAGTTTAGCTTATGAAAAGGTAGACTAGGTAGTAAGTAGATAAATGGTTACAAAACCTTTCCCCCTTTTTCATGAATATTTGATATTTGACTTTTTTATTCCCTTGGAAATCTGATAAAATGTTTCAACCATGTTAGTAGGCAAGATTTGTTTTGGCAGATATTCTTGAATGGTAAATTGCCTGTGAATTAGGAAGAACTATAAAATACTTGATGAAGATTCTTACAAGTAGATAGCCCTTTGAGAGCCATTGGATGCTAAAAGAGTTACAAGAAATAATGGCTTTTGAGGGTCTCACCTGAAGTTTATGTACCTAGGGTAACTCAGTCTTGTTTTCTGGCCTGGACCATGTGGAGCTTGTTTTCTGGTCTGAGTAGTATGTTTTTCATTATTATAATTTTGGACTCTGCTGCAATGTTATATACTGCCCAAGCCATCTAATGTTTAGAGGTAGTTTGTGTGAGGGGAGAAGGAGTATGAAGACGGAAGCATTTTATAATTTTTATTAATTTAGGCACCTAAACTAATTGTACCTGTTTTAGTTTTCTTAATTTATTATATTGAGCTGAACAGAACTCCTTACTTTCCTTATAAAAATATTTCTCATAACCATGATAGCTTTCTGTAATACTTGAGCTTTCTTTTGTATTTGGACTTTTTCCATTTAAAGGATTAGTGTTTTTTCATTGTTTGTTTTGAGGCAGGGTCTCACTATGCATTCCTGGCTGGCCTGGAAATTGCTATGTAGAGTAGGCTGGTTTCAAACTCACAGAGATCTGGCTACTTCTGCCTCTTGAGTGCTGCCGATTAAAGGTGTGCACCACCATGCCTGACATAGTATTAATGATTTTTGCCTGTGTGGTTTATACTCTCCATGTCTTATTTCCTAGTTGCATCCAGGCTGACTGCTTGGTACCCTAATGACCTTTGAATGAAAAGCGTGAATAAGATAATTAAGCCTTTGGAAATGCCAGGAATATTTAGGTTGGAGAAGGGATTAGATGGATTGTTTTATGTATTAGCATTTAAAGGGTCATTTCTTACTATGGAACTAAAGTATGGCAGCAGAGTTAATTTTTGGATATGTATAAAATACAGGCAGTATGGCTGGGCATGGTGGCGCACGCCTTTAATCCCAGCACTGGGGAGGCAGAGGCAGGTGGGTCTCTGTGAATTCAAGGCCAGCTTGGTCTACATAGTGAGTTCCAGGCCAGCTAGGGCTACAGGGAGACCCTGTCTTAAAGAGAAAAAAAAATACAGGCAGCAATATAGGTACTTTATATACTTTTTGGAATGGCTAGTTTTCCCTTCTTTTATTAAGTAAGGAAAGGTTAAGAAAATTGCTCAGAATTACATAGTTTTAAATGTTATTATGCAATATGAATTCTGACATGCCTGACTAAAACTTAATAGTCTCTTCCCATTTAAATTGTGTGGCAGATATTAAAAGTCTTCTTGATGTGTGTTCATGTAATAAGATGGAAAAACAAAAATGAACTACTTTTTATGTTCTGGTCTTGTTTTTGTGGTTTGAGTATAAGAAAAGAATTCAGGACAGAGGGAGAGGGCTTCATATAATTGTAGGATTTGGTAATCTATTTACCTTACCTTCCTTCCTTCCTTCCTTCCTTCCTTCCTTCCTTCCTTCCTTCCTTCCTTCCTTCCTTCCTTCCTTCCCTTTCCCTCCCTCTCCCTTCTTCCTTCCTCCTTCTCTCTCTCTCTCTCTCTCTCTCTCCCTCTCTCTCTTTCCTCTCTCTCATTTTAGATCATTGCATGGAGGTCAAGTCTATTTCCATCATGTGATTGGGACAGATCATTCTCTCTCTCTTTCTTTTCTTTTTTTCTTTCTTTTCTTTCTTTCGTGCTGCTGGGGATTGAACCTAAGATCTTGTACACATTAGGCAAGAGTTATACCATTCAACTATACCCAGCCCAGTACAATAGCCCACTACTAGAATAGTAGTGTATATGTTTTTCTTTTAAAGCAAGATTTTGGGGTTTTTTGAGACAGGATTTCCCAGTAGCACCAGCTGGCCTGGAACTTGCTGTGTGGATCAGGCCAGTCTGGCCTCTATCTCACAGAGATCCTCCTGTTTCTGCCTCCACACTGTTGAGTTTAAAGGCATATACCACCATGCCCTGATCTTGTCTTTTTTTATGAGACTGGGTCTCACTGTGTAACCCTGATTGGCCTGGAGCTCACAGAAATCCGCTTGCTTCTGTCTCCAAAATGCTGGAGTTGAAGACGTACTACCACACCCCCATGAGAGAGACACAAATTTTTTTAAAAGACGTGATTTTTTTTCTTCTTTCTTGAGTTAGGATGGGTATTGAAAGATAGTTCAATATAGCATGGTAAGCACTGTATGAGATAATGGATAGAGTTCTGTATATACGTATTTCCAGCTAGTCTCTTAGATGAATTGGAGGTTTTATCCTGGTAGAGTGTAAATAAATTTTGAAAACTGAGTAGGTAAAGAAGTTGAGGCTGGAATGAGAATAGAGCGAAGGCAGAGTGTAGTAAATAACAGGAAACTGTAGTCTTACCAGAAACAAGTGAGCTGTTGTGGAAAAGTAGGAAAAAGTTGACATAGCAGGATCATTGAACTTAAGTGGTTTAGTTTTTAATTTAGGGAGAGGGAATTCTTTGATATTTTTAGTGGTCTAAAAGTAGTTGTCTTAAATGCTATTATGCTTGGAAAATGTAGTGTTAAGTTTTAGAAATCACTTTTGTACATATAGGTAAATGTATGAAAATACCTGATGTGTTAATAATGGTCATTCAATTTTCCTTTCTCCAGAATGAAGGGAATATTTTGATTGCCAAAAGAAATGAGGTACAACAGAAGCTATTTGTGGCAGTAGAAGTTTTTATTCTGGAAGTAGACGAATTACCACTCGATAAACGCCTTAAAACATTGCAGGTTGGAATTAAACTATATTAAATAAACATTAGAAATTAGTAAAGTCAGTATTAGCCTTGAAATTTTAGATAGTATTGATAATTATAAAATCTTTTCCTTTGTTGAATTCTAGTTTTTAATGGCATTAAAAATTAATATTAACTTGTTTATTATTTAAGTGTACATGTATTATCTTTCATGCAAGCAAGTTAAAATGCCAGAGAGTATTCACTGGTGTAGCAAACATTGGAGAAACTCATGGAGACAGGAGCGGTAGTGGGCATGAGGGGGTGCTATTGCTTTCTAGTAGGAAATTTAGTACAACCACTTGATTAGAGATTAAGGTACATGACCTGGGTGCACTTACCTACATGCAGGCAATACATGCATACACATAAAATAAAAATAAAAAAGTACAGTAGTTTCATGTTGTAACAGAGTTTTGTCTCAGCCTTGTCTTCCAGCTCAGGAGTGACTTTGATTTGGGCATGAATGTGGCAGTGTTAAATCCTTCTTTTAGGAACATAGTATTTCTCTTTATTTCTTTGAAGTTTTGCTACTTTGGTCAATATCTCTAGTGCTGTTGACAGTATGTGAAACCTATCTTGTTTGGACTACAGGGAATTGGCTTTCTAGACATTTGGAGAAAATAATGTGGAATTACTAAACAGGGTCTCTTTTTGTTTCCCTGGATGAAGATGCAGTTTTGATGATAGTGTTTATGGTTCAGAAATCACTGGAACCCTGGTTTGAAACATTTTGTTTTCTTTTTTAAAAGCTTTTATTTTTAATTATGTGTGTGTGCGTGCGTGCGTGCGTGCGTGTGTGTGTGTGTGTATGTGTATGTGTGTGTGCATGTGAGTGCAGGTGCTTGTTGAGGGTGCATATGAGTTCTTCCTCCAGCAAGGCTGTACCTCCTATCCTACCAAAACTGTGCCACCAACTAGGGACAAAGTGTCCAAACACTTGGATCCTATGGGGGATAGCCTTATTCAAACCACCTCCATATCCCTAATTTGAAAAATCCAAAATCTGAAGTGCTCCAGAACTTCACACTTTTTGAGTACTGACATGATACCATGTGTTGAGACAGCTCTGTAGCTCAGGCCAGCTTTGAACTTGGGGTCTTCCCAAGTGCTGGAATTAAAGGTGTGTGCAACCACATCCAGTTGTACATCCATTTTGTGGAATGTCTTATATGGAACACAATAATGTACCAAAATTGTAAAGAGTCTGGCTTACAAATTTGTCTTTTGATTGCTAGCTTAATTGAATTACATACCTATAGTTAGTGTTTGATTATAACTTATTTCCATTACCTTGTTTTTTAAAATCTTTGTCACAATTTCCTTTTCTGTCATCTTCTATTTTCCAGTGCTAATTTTTAACATTCTCCTCTCCCTTTGGTGTCTTTCCTCTGTTTCTCTTATCTCCTTCCCCATAGCCAACCAGCAAAACTACAGAGGTTGTCCAGGACTGCAGTCACAGGTTGTTGTGGGAATTATGTGTGACAACTCAGTTAAATAAAATAGAGAGCTATTTTCTCAATTTCTTGTTGTTTCCACATACGGAATGTTTTTTCTAAGAATGCTTTTAGAAAGGCTGTTGTGTAATTGGCTTCATGATGTTTCAAGGTATCTAATTTGAATCTCTCTAATAGACAGTTGTTTAGGTAGGTATGAAGTGTTAAACCCAAAGAGCTAGTTTTTTCTTTAGATTTTTCTGTAGCAATATATTGTTTTTTATTTTATAATTGTTGGCATCAGTCTATTTGGTTTTGTTTTTGAGAGAGGGTTTCCCTATAGCCCAAACTGGTCTGGAACTTGTCATGTAGACCAGGACACACTTGATCTCCTCTGCCTCTGTCTCTCAGAGTGCTGTGATTAAATGCATGCACCACTGCACCCAGCTCATCAGTCTTAAGTTTTATTTTTATATTATATATATATTTTTCCTCTCTGGAGGCTTAGAAATTGACTTTGTTCTTAAATTTCAATAAATTTTGATTTAATCTGAGTCCATTTAGCTTGAGGTTTTACATCTTCCTTTAGTTCTAAGAAATATTTTGTAAGTATTTCTTAAGATAGTGTCTCTCTCCCATCTTATTTTTATTTTATTATATATGTCTAAACTTATTTTTAT
>NW_008345290.1:3384289-3385940 GCF_000622305.1 Nannospalax galili
ATGTCTATAACGTCATCGGGTAGATTTCAGTGGGAATCTTTATCACCTCTACTAATTAGCATGACATAAATTTTCATGCTTCCCCCTCAACTATAGTTGAGGTACATTTTTAAAAATTTGTTGATTTTTTTTTTTTGTGTGTGTGTGTGTGTTACACAGAACATCCCAAACCATCTTATTTGACTATACACCCACTTCCCAGATGGTACCCTCCCATAGCCTCCCTCCCCCCACTAGAGCCCTTATACTCTGATACCCCTGCTACTGTCTGCTGTGTTGTCGGCACCCCAGTCAATCCCCACTACTTGCCCTTCTGGTGACTCTCTTCAGCCTATCTAGAGGTAATCTAGAGGTTGTTTTAGGAGGGTCAGCTGTTCCTCTTCTAGCAGGAATCAGCTGTCAATACTCCTTCAGATAAGATTAGGGTCTGCTGTTTATTTTCCCAGTTCTATGCTGGGTTACTATTTGGGAGTCCCTTTGGTCACCCTGGCCAACAACTAAAAAGAAGGTATCTCCTATCTGGTGGTGTTTCTTGTTATGTAGCCTTTAGCTATGCATATAGACTCTTAAGAAATTATATTGACCCCTTTAATCTTTGGTTGTACTTTCCTTTTGGATGTTTAAGGACATACAGTTGGCCCAGATAAACCAATTTATTTTTACTCTTAAGGTCGTTTGAGGATCTGTTCCTCAGGGGTCACATGGGCTTGGGAGGAGCCCCTGGCTCCTTTATTTTACCAGTTCTGCCTATGTGAGGATAAGTCAGAGGTCCTACTCGACCGTGGTTGGGTTCGCTTGGAAGCATGGAGGAAGCGATTCCTCTGTGTTGACCCTCCTCTTTATAGACTGGACATTGGTTCAAGTCCATCTGGTGGGGTCTCCTAGGCCTCCTTGATCAAGAGGACAGGTGACCCATCACAATTACAGGACATTTTGAGAGACGATCATAGTCCCTTGGAACTAGTTGACCTAGGAGGGCAAGGAGCAAAAACTGTCCTTTATGTCCCTCTGACCAAATTAGTATAGGCCTCAAAGTATGTCTGTTAAGCATCCAAGAAGATTAGTTATACCAGTCTGGAACTTTTAATTACTGTGTGTCATATAGATAAATCTTGGGCAAAGACCAAATTATTCTCAGATAAACTTTACCTAGATATATTTCTTGATCTGGTATGTATAATTTGTTGGTAGGTTGTAGGAATAATATGGTTCCCAAATAATATGGTTTTCAAAACTAGCTAGGTATTATTTATCTCTCACATTGTCTCACCCCTCCATCGTGGTTTTCCCATTTAGAGTGCCCCCATTTCCCCCCTTTCTCCCTTAATAATCCCCTTCTCCTATGGTCCTACCGCTCTTGAGCTCCTTCTTTCCCTTTATCCCCTAGGTTCCTTGTGCCCTCTCTCTTAAACTAATCCAATTTTTATTCATATCTCCCTTATTAAGTCCTGTTTCTTACTGTTCTTCTCTTTCAGGTTCTTTCTTTTCCTTTACCTCTCTGTTTCCTTTCCATTATCCTGGTTCCTGTAGTTATGTCTGCTGGCATACTTATTTATCAGAGTCTGGTCCTGGGATCCACATATGAGGGAGAACATATGTCGATATTTGTTTTTGAGTCTGTGTTCCATCGATTTACATGCAAATTTCATGA
>NW_008345290.1:3386358-3387317 GCF_000622305.1 Nannospalax galili
TTCGTTATATATTCTGGATATTAAACCTCTGTCAGATGTGTCGCTGGTAAAGATTTTCTCCCATTCTGTGGGTTTTCTTTTTGCTTCCTTGGTTGCCTCCTTTGATGTACTGAACCTTTTTAGTTTAACGAGGTCACATTTGTTAATTCTTGCCCTTGTTTCCTGAGCAATTGATGCCCGGTTTAGAAAATCCTTTCCTACACCTATATCTTGTAGGTTTTTCCAGTGTTTTCTTCTAACATTTTCAGAGTTTCAGGCTTTATATTGGGGTCTTTGATCCATTTGGAATTGACTTTTGTGCAGGGTGAAAGATAGGGGTTTAGTTTCATTCTTCTACAGGTGGAGATCTAGTTTTGTCAGCACCATTTGCTGAACATGCTGTCTTTCCTCCAGTGAATATTCTTTGCCCCTTTGTCAAATATCAGGTGGCTGAAATTGTATTTACTCATATTTGGGTCTTCAATTTTGTTCCATTGATCTATGGGTCTATTTTTGTGCCACTACCATGTTGTTTTTATGACTATAGCTCTGTAATACAGTTTAAAATCTGGTATAGTAATCTTATCCCCTGGCGTTGCTCTTAGTGTTCAGGGTTGTTTTGGCTGTCAAAGGTCTTTTGTGGTTCCACCTGAATCTTAGGATGTTTTTTTCCAATTCTGTGAAAAATGTTATGGGGATTTTGATTGGCATTGCATTGAATCTATAAATGACTTCTGGTAGGATGGTCATTTTCACAATATTAATTCTTCTAATCCATGAGCATGGGAGGTCCTTCCATCTTCTGATGTCTTCCTTAATCTTTTTCTTTATAGATTTAAAATTTTCATTGTAGACGTCTTTAATGTCTTTGGTTGGTTTATTCTGAAATTTTTTTTTTGCAGCTATTGTGAAGGGGAGTGTTTCCATGTGCTCTTTCTCTGATTGCTTGTTATTGTTATATATGAAGGCTACAGATATTT
>NW_008345290.1:3387552-3388070 GCF_000622305.1 Nannospalax galili
ATGGGAATGCTTCCAGTTTTTCTCTATTTAGAATGATGTTGGCTGTGGCTTTGTTATATATGGCTTTAATTATATTGAGGTATGTTTCCTCCAGTCCAATTCTCTCTAGGACTTTGAATATAAATGCATGTTGAATTTTGTCAAAGGCCTTATCTGCATCTATTGAGATGACCATGTGGTTCTTGGCTTTGAGACCATTTATATGATTTATGATGTTTATTGACTTACGCATATTGAACCATCCCTGCATCTCTGGGATAAAGCTGACTTGATCATGGTGGATGAACTTTTTGGTGTGTGTCTGAATGTGGTTTGTAAGTATCTTGTTGAGAATTTTTGCATCTATGTTCGTTAAGGATACGGGTCTATAGTTTTCTTTTTTGGTTGTGTCTTTATCCAGTTTGGGTATTAGAGTGATGCTGGCTTCATAGACGAAAACCGGGAGTTCTCCCTCTGTTTCTATCATTTTGAAAAATTTAAGTAGTATTGGTTGGAGGTCTTCTTTAAATGCCTGGTAA
>NW_008345290.1:3388124-3394720 GCF_000622305.1 Nannospalax galili
GAAGCTGTTAGTCTCTTCTTGGTTTAGTTTTGGTGGTTCCCATACCTTTAGATATCCATCCATTTCTTTTAGATTTTCAAATTTAGTAGCATATAGGTTTTTAAAGTATTCCCTTATAATGTTCTGTACCTTTCTGGTGTCTGTTGTGATGTCTCCCCTTTCATCTCTGATTTTGTTGATTTGGAGGTACTCTTTCTTTCTTTTGTATAACTGAAATAGCGGTCTGTAAATCTTGTTTATCTTTTCAAAGAAGCAGCTCTTGAATTTGTTGATTCTTTGTATGGTTTTCTTTGTTTCGATTTCACTATTTTCTGCCCTGATTTTTGTTATTTCTTCTTGTCTGTGGGGTTTGGGTTTTGTTTACTCTTGCTTTTCAAGTGTTTTGAGTTGCAGTGTTAAGTCATTTATTTGTGTTCTTTCTGATTTTTTGATGTAGGCACTTAGAGCTAGAAACTTCCCTCTAAGGACCGCTTTCAGCATGCCCCAGAGATTTTGTTGTGTTGTATTGTCCTTTTCATTTAGTTCCAGGAATACTTTTATTTCTTTATTAACTTCTTTTTTGACCCATTCATCATTCAGGAGTGTGTTGTTTAATCTCCATATGTTCATGTGGTGATTAGGGCTTCTTCTGGTGTTGATTGTAAGCCTGATTGCATTGTGGTCTGAAAGAATGCATGGAATTATTTCAGTCTTTTTGTATTTGTTGAGGTTTGTTTTTTGCCCCAGTATATGGTCGGTTTTGGAGAAGGTTCCATGGGGTGCTGAGTAGAAAGTATGTGCTTTCGTGCTTGGGTGGAATACTCAGTAGATGTCTGTTAAGTCCATTTGATATATGGTATTGTTTAATTCAGATGTCTCTCTGTTAACTTTCTGCCCTGTTCACCTATCTAATGGAGAAAGTGGGGTATTGAAGTTCCCTACTATTAATAAGTTGGGTGTAATCTGGGTCTTAACGTCCTGTAGTATTGTTTTTATGAAGTTGGGTGCACCAGAGTTTGGTGAATATATGTTCATGATTGTAATATCTTCTTGATTTATCATTCCTTTGATCAGAATGAAGTGGCCCTCTTTATCTCTTCTGATTAGTTTTGGTTTAAAGTCTATTTTGTCATATATTAGAATGGCTACACCTGCTTTTTTCTTAGTACCGTTTGCTTGGTATACTTTTGTCTATCCTTTCACTTTAAGATAGTGTCTGTCCTTGAAAGTGAGATGGATTTTTTGAAGACAATAAAAAGATGGGTTTTGTTTCTTAACCCATTCACCTAGTATGTGTCTTGTGACTGGTGAGTTCAGTCCTTTAATATTTAAAGTTATTAATGAAAGATGAGTATTGAATCCTGTCATTTTTATTTCTATTTACATTCTTGATATAGCTGTATTTTTCCACAGTTATATCTTCATAGATTTTCTTTCCCCAACCCTTTGGGTATAGTCATTCCCTTCTTCAGCTCTTTATATTGCTTCCAGAACTCTCTGAAGGGCTGGTTTTGTAGATATGAATTCTTTCAGCCTATTTATGTCATGGAAGATTTTTCTTTCCCCTTTGACTATAATAGACATTTTGGCTGGGTATAGTAATCTGGGTTGGCATCTGTGGTCATTTAACACTGGGAATACTTTGGTCCAGGCTCTTCTGGCTTTCATAGTTTTCATTGAAAAGTCCGTTGTAATCAAAGTGGGTTTTCCTTTGTGTGTGTCTTGTTGTTTCTCTTTTGCAGCTTTCAGTATTGTTTCTTTGTTTTCTACGTTTGGTGTTTTTACTATGATGTGCCGTGGAGAGTTTCTTTTCTGGTCCTGTCTGTTTGGTGTTCTGTATGCTTCTTGTATTTGTATGGGCATGCCTTTCTTTAGTTTTGGGAAATTTTCTTCCACGATTCTGTTGAAGTTCTGGTCCATGCCATTGTCTTGGGATTATTCTCCTTCCTTAATGGCTGTGATTCATAAGTTTGGTCTTTTTATGGTGTCACACAATTCCTGCATATTCCATTCTTGTGATTTCTTAAATTTTTCTTAATCTTTGCTTGAGTGGTCTAGTTCGTCCACTTTATCTTCCAGTCTTGATACTCTCTTTTCCATTTCATTCATCCTATTGGTGAGGCTTTCTCCTGTCGTTTCTAATTGGCTTGCTGAGTGTTTCACTTCCTTCTTCATTTCAGCCCCAGTATTCTTCAGTATTTCTAACTTTTTTCTGAATTCATTCAGAAGTTTATCCCTATCTTCCTTCAGTTCTTTGATTTCTTTGTTTGTGTGTTCTTTATATTCACTGAATTCTTTTATCATGTTTATAATTGTTCATTTGAGTTCCTTGTCCTGCATTATCTCTAGGGGTTTTTTATTGTACTCTCTAGAGGACTATTGGTATTTGGTGGCGATATGTTGTTTTGGTTTTTCATGTTATTATTTTTTCTCTGTGATTTTGACATGTGAATTTCTTTTGTAGTTTTTGATTCTTGTGTGAGCCTCGAGCCTTCAAGTTTAGGTCTGCTTCTTTTTGTGAACTTTATGAGACTCTGTGGTTTACTTTTGGGGCGTCAAACGCTGGTTCCTCTAAGCTTCCAGTTCTCTCTTTTGATTTTATATCGGAGTGGCCAGATTGCTTTTGTCTTCCGGAGTTCCCACAACGGCCCAAGTCAGATGAGGATCAGATGCTCTCAGGCTTTCTCCTATGGTTTGGATCCCTCCAGGATAGATTTTGTCCTCAGGAATTTGTGGGTTGTACTGGCCTGGGAGCGGGGCCCAGGAAAGATGCTGGTCTAGGTCAGCTGATGGCTGTACTACACAGAGATTCAAAGGAAGATGGGGGCGGGAGGCGACCCCAAGGGCCCTTGGGGACTGCACTGAGGAGCTGGGTATGTCTGGGTGTAAAGGACCAGGAAGAGGAAGGTCAGCCAAGCCTACCAGGAAAGAGGCTGTGCGTTCTGCACACCAAGTGAAGCAGAGGGAGGTGAGGGTGGGGCCACACCCAGAGGGCCCTTGGGGAAGGAAGGAACTGAGTTGCTTTGTATAGAAAGAATTAGGAAGAAGTGGTGGTTCCCCAGGTGTCTGGGGCGCCAAGAGAAGGAATGGGACAGGACCCAGGCTAGGAGGAGAGACTGGTGGGGGAGATGGGAGGGTTAGTGAGGCTGGGGATTCAAGGCAAGGAGGGCTGGATTGACTTACCCTTGAGAGAGAGGCCTGTGGGTTGGAGAGGGCCCAGTGGCTCCTGCAGGCCCAGGGAAGCAGAGGGAGGTGAGGGCGGGGCCAGGCCCAGTAGGAGTGCTCCTGGGGATCTGAAAATGGACTGAGTTGCTTTGGATGCACAGGATCCGGAAGAAGCAGTGCTAGTTCCCCAAGTATCTGGGAGTAGCCAAGACAGGGAATGGGACAGGACCCAGGCTAGGAGAAGAGACCCGTGGGGGAGATAGGAGTGTGAGTGAGGCTGGGGGAGTCAAGGCACGGAGGACCCAATCCATTTACCCCAGAGAGAGAAGCCTGCAGGTTGGAGAGAACCCTGCGGGACCTGCAGGCCCAGGGAAGCAGAGGGAGTTCAGTTTTTTCCTTTTTAAATAAATTTCTGTCAGTGTCTGTTTAGAGTGATCCTTGTCTTAATGATCTAGCTCATTAACTGGTTCTCTAAAAGTATCCTTTCTGTCATTTAGCAAATCCATCATGTTCTTTATTTCTAAGATCATTTCATTTATAGCTAATGTCTTTGGTTGCTTATTATTTATAAGTACCTTGTGTTTCCAATATTGACTTTGCTTCCTTTTTAAAAAGATGCTTAGTTGCTTATATTTCTTTTAGGGTGCTTGTGTTAATCACACATTTCATCCTCCTCCTTACCTGCCCCTAAGATTCCATATTCCCTTGGGACTGTAAGCTGCTTCAATATTGTTGTATAAGTGTAGGATAATATCATAGAGGGAGCTGGAGAAGAATAAAAACCTAGAACGCAGTTCTTAGGACTTCAGGTGGATTTAAGGAATAGAACAGGGCTGGTTTTAAGGGTACAGAACTTCTGATGTTATAATCTGGACTCTGATATTCCCTGTTTCTATTCTAGATGGTCTTAATCTTTAGCAAACTTCCCATTCCCTCCACCTCAACCTGTGCTTTTCCCCAGGGGCTGCTGCCTTGGATAGAAATGTTGCCGTGAATTCAGGGAAAAGAAAAGAGAGTAGTGTACGTGGACTGGTCATCCCTTCTTACTGGTTGTCATTTTACCTCATTTGTGTTCTTATGTGGTCCACATACAATCCCATTGCCTCTTTCTGGTGTTGTTCCTTTACTACCCAATAAAAGAAAAAGAGAAGGCATGTGAAATAAGTTCTTGTTTTTTCCTACAAGCTATTAAATGATGAGGGCCTTCTCCCATTTTCATGACTGTATTCATCTAGTGCTAAGCACCAACCATCCTTGCTGTCTTTCTGATGGGTTCTCAGAGTTTTGTAATAAAAATTTATGAGATTTGTTAAGCTTTCCTCTTGCTCCTGTTAGCATTTCTAGAATTTGGTTCCTAGTTTAGAAATCCAGCTGACTCTGTTGACAGACTACCTTATCTCTTCTAGTCCTTAAAAATGCTCCTAGGTATACATATATGTTTAATGTTTTTAATCTTCTTAAATGTACTTTATTTTATATATATGAATGTTATACCTGCATGTGTTAAAGTGTACTTGTGTGTTGAAGAGAACACAGAGAACAGAAGAGGACAGATTCCCTGAAACTAGAGTTATGGACGGTTGTTAGCTGCAATGTGGGTGCTGGGATTTGAACCCTGGTCTTCTGCAGGAACAGCCAGTGCTCTTAACTGCTGAGCCATCTCTCCAGCCCCTGTTTAATGTTTTTGGTTATTTGGAGTGATTTGTATGTTTTGTTTTGTGGTTTACTTACTTAACAATATATCTTGGAAACTTTCAGGCCATGACAAACAGTAGTTATACTTATTTAAAGTTCAGGAAAAGAGATCAGTTTTTACTTAGCTAAAACCCTCATTGTTGGGGACCCCTGTTGTGTAAAGTTGTAGTCTCTCCATGTCTGGATAGCCTATGGGCTCGGCTTCATATGCAGAGACTCCTTTTATCAGCAGGGTACCTTCCCAGCATCTTCCTGACTCATCTTTTGAAGTAGCCATGGCCTCCGGCTCTGGAACTGCCAGCTTTTCCTGTGTGATTTTCAGGCAGTCTGACAGCCTGGCAGGAGCCCACTTCCATATGTAAATAGGGCATCCCACAAAGTACCTATCAGCTAAGGCTTTTACCACTACCCCCACAGTATAAAGTATCCTGGTTTTCCCTCAATAATCGAAGCTGGATCACTAAGGCCTGGAGCCGAGCTGAGTCACAGAATAAAGGGGCTGTACCACTGACTGAGCTGAGTTCTGTGTCTTACTGCCTACGATCCAGCCTTCCCGGAGAGGGCTGTCTCTTTGTAAGCTACGACTCACAGAAACCCAGCTTTCGCCGTCTCTGCACCTTTCCCTGGCAGCTGACGGATCTCGTATCTCGAGGAAGTGCATGGTGGATTGGGACGGAACCCGACCGGGCCAGCCCCGGTAGCAGAGAGCCTCAACAACGTGGAGAAGCAGGGACCCGCCTGGGAGCGCAGCGATCAGTAGAGTCGCCAGCACCCAGTAGACGCGGAGACCCACAGCAACGCAGTGCGGGGCACACGCGGCCCGCAGGACCCGCCGCACTCCAGTGACGTGTGGGAGACCCGTGCCATGCCCAGCAGCTGGCGCCCCGAGATCCCCGCACGCCCATACCTCGTAATAGAAAGCTACCAATTTGTGACTAATTAATAAACTTTATTTTAGTCCAAATAAATAACTTTCTAGATATGTGTCTTCATCTCTAAGTTTTATTTATAAAATTCTTATGTGTATGGATCAAGTCCACTTGTGATAGCCTGTGTGTTTAATTGCAGTACTCAGGAGGCAGAGGCAGAAGCAGGCAGATCTTTTAGCTAGAGGCCATCCTGGTCTACTTAGAAAGATCCAGGTCAGCCAGGGCTACAGTCAGACCATTAAAAAAAAAAAGTAGGGATCAACAATGATATTCTGTCTTTTGGATCCTAAATCAGTACTTAAGTCCTAATAGTTAATAATCTTTAACAAATGAACATTTGTTTCTTTTTAGGGTTTATCAGCTTCTTTAGAAGCAGTGTATGGAGAAGTCAAAGAAGGAACCAATTCTGAAGAAATACTTAGAGAGTTTTATGACTGGCAGTGTATAAAAAGAGAGGAGTTCACCAGTATCAGGAATGAAACTGAGAATTCTCTGAAGCAGCTTGTGTCATGGTTCCAGAGCAGCCAGAAGGTAAGGAGAGCTTTTGATCAGAGGTATTGGAAAAAAGGGCAGGGTACATATGTATATTGTAATTGTATCCCTTCCTTTTTCAAGAGTTGACATCATCTACTGTTGCCTATCAGATTTAAGCTAACCTCCTGTGGGTAGCTTTATGGAGGTTTTTATCACTTGAATCAAATTGCTCTTTTATTATCAGATAATGTCATCTTGATTTCGTTCCCATTTTTCTCTTCTCATTTGGATTGACTGCTTGCTCATTGTAATCACCACTCTTTATTTTTGTTTGTTGGTTTGTTTTTTTTTTTT